>NW_027210759.1:335000-492500 GCF_029030835.1 Brachyistius frenatus
ACCTGTAGTCAAATCATCCAAAATGCTATTTCTCAATGTTAACATCGAATGATCCGTACAGCATGACTTACTAGTTTTCTCCAATCTTACATTTTTTTATTTGAACACATCATTAAAGACTTTACATTCATTTTTCTCCCACATTCAAACAGTGGGGTGATATTTGAAAACAAGTGAAAGCTCCCACACAGTGTCAGTAAATAAAGGCTTGTAATGGTTCTTGGACAGCGATGGAGGAATTAAGATACTGTATCAGGTGCTTGTACAAAAGCAGTAGTTATTATGGAAAACCATCATTGCTGTATTTGGTCTGCCTGTGGATTTATTGACAATAAATATAATATTGAACATGAACAGCCCTATCCTGTGAGTCACTGGTAATACTAAAACCAAAGACTGAAGACAGTGTGTGTGTGTGTGTGTGTGTGTGTGTGTGTGTGTGTGTGTGTGTGTGTGTGTGTGTGTGTGTGTGTGTGTGTGTGTGTGTGTGTGTGTGTGTGTGTGTGTGTGTGTGTGTGTGTGTGTGCCTATTCATTCTTGCCATTAATGCTTGAGTCCATCACAATCATCAACAGCAGGGTCATCCAGGGGACGACCATCTCTCATTTACACCCACACACACTCTCACACAGAGTTCTTCTCCTGTTTCCCTACTTTGTAAATGTTGTAGTAGTGCACCAATCTGTGTGTGTGTGTGTGTGTGTGTGTGTGCGCGTTTGTTTGCATGTGTATAGACAAGGCATTTGAATTAACAAATCTTACATTAATCTGCCCTCTGACTCGTGTACCATAAAAATTGTGTTATATATATCCAATCACACACAGACACACACCACACACACTGGGCGGTGCCCATTGCATTACACCATTGTTGAGCTGTTGTTGATTGTGACACACACACACACACACACACACACACACACACACACACACACACACACACACACACACACACACACACACACACACACACACACACACACACACACACACACACACACACACACACACAGAGAGAGAGGCCACCTAAGCACCCTAATCCACAATCTGTGTTTGAAATGCAGGGCCAGGGTCAAGGATTACAATAAACTCTGATGATCAAATAATGCAGGAATTCTTATTCCAGTGGAGCGCCTGATCGTCTCGACTCCAGAATACTCAAGAAGGAGGATGGGAGGGAGGGAGGGAAGGAGGGAGGAAGGATCTGGGATACAAGAGTGGGGCAAGGAAACGTGAGGATGAGGAGAGAAAGGGGACAATGAGACAAAAGGAGGAGACACAGGAGCAGAGAGAGAGAGAGAGAGAGAGAGAGAGAGAGAGAGAGAGAGAGAGAGAGAGAGAGAGAGAGAGAGAGAGAGAGAGAGAGAGAGAGAGAGAGAGAGAGTAAAACATGTGGAGGAAGGAGAGGAGAAAGTAGAAACACAAAGCAATGGAGAGGAAGAGAAAAAAAGAGGGTGAGCCATGGGAAACAGAAAGGGATAAGGAGACAGACTTGGGGTTGGAGGGTCTCAGGAGAGAGTAAAAGAGGTCAAATAATATATGTAAATGGTAAAAATTATTTATTGGGAAAGAAATGTTCTCGAAGTAAAACAGATGCTCCACACAGTAAGCACATATCGATGCATTGATGGAGACGGTGATGTATTGACATGTAATAAGGCCTCTAAATGACTGCAGTCCTGTTGGACTGAATCCCAGTGGAACCAGTGCTGCACATAGATTATTTTCCTGTGGATTATTGAATTGGAACAACAGGGATTTTATTTGTCGTCGGCTGATTTTAGTTTGATATTTCTTCAGAGGCTACCTGAATCCCAACCACACATCAATGTATCACAACGTGTTAGAAAACAGATGAAACACAAGCAAAATGAAGACAATGTTGGTCACACCTGACAGTAAAGGTTCAATCAGGTTTTGTTCCTCAAAGCTTATTTTCTTATTTTCAATGTTAAACTTTAATGTCACTGTTGTATCCGTTTGGTGTAACAGTTTTACTCACAAAGGATAATAAAAGATCAAAGGGTCCACCACTTTATTTCAATGGCCACAAACATGATAAACTCGTGTAACTAATGCTTAGTGGATCATGATTTCATGATGTGATCTGTGCTGCAGAGTTTGGGTCAGTGATCCAACATTTTTGTAGAGAATAAATCATGATCATGCTGATGTACTCACCTTAGTTAATGCTTTAATTAATGTGTTGTTCAAGCATGAGATCATGAATGAAAGACTTTGAACTCATGTTAGTTCCTGATTATTCGTGAGGTATTAACGCATAAAGTAACACTTATGTAATGCGGGAATTCATGCATAACTTAATAATACACAGATACATACATAAATTCATGTACCCTCACTGTGAAGTGTTACCAAAATATTTTCACTATTTTAACAAAAAACACTGAACTTGGAAAACTCACACTGCAAAGTAGTAAAATAGAAGAAAATGAAGAAATAGATTTGGATTTCTTTTCTGGCAAACAACTCAAGAAATGAAAATGAAAGGAATGAAAACTCTAAGCGGAGTTAGAACATGTTGGGAAACAAAAAACTAATGAATGCAGGACTAATTAGTACTAGTACTAATAAAACTCATCAAAATCATGATCAGTTTTTTTTTAAACTAAAATAAATGTTTGTTCATTGTGTCAGTGTCTGACGTGTTGTGTTGGATGTGCAGCATTTCTGTTGGCTTGTATTTGTTTGTATTTTCAGCATGCTACTTCTTGCTGTGCAAGTTTTGTCGGACTTGACTTTATTTGCTTGTGATTATTTATTTGCGGTGTTGTGGTTTTTTCAACTTTTCGAATGCCACTTATGTGTTGTGGATGAGACCCTTCCTTCATCTGGTTGTGTGTGTCTTTGTGTAATGTATTATCTTACCATGAGATGAGGCTGATAAAGACAGATGATTGGCCTTATTAGAAGGTAACACTAAAAATAGTACACCTTAAATATTGCTTTCCGATCAACATGATGTCTGATTGCTACTCTCTTTAGCAATGTAGCAGCGTTCCTAACAAACAGGAATAATGGGAAACAAATAGGAAAAATAATCCCAAGTTGTTGCTGAACATGATTTTTTTTTTTTACTAAGTATACTGCTATAGATGATTTTTAGTTTGGTTCCAATGCCAGTCCTCCAATAAAAGGAAGCAATATACTGAAGCAGTGTTCAAAGCAGATGAAGGGGACCATTCAAACAGTATTCAGACATTTTTTTTAAAACAAAAGAAAAGGTAAAAATATTAAAGTAAAGATGTGAAAGTTTTTTATTTTGACAATCACTTGACAACATCAGGAGAGAGGAAAGGTGATGGTGGGCGGGCAGGTAAAAATGGAGCGATGGGATCAAATCTGGGGTAGAGAGGAGGAGGAAGAGGACTAGGACGAGGAGGAGGATGAGAGGAGGAAAAGTGAGAAGAAAACATCCAGAGATGACGACGAGGATCCGATAAGGCTTAAGGAGGATGCAAAAAGAGACAGGCTGAGTCCTGAAGAGGACGGAGGGAGGAAGGTGCAGAAGCCCTCCTGGATACATCATCTCTCTCCACCCCTCCTCCTCCTCCTCCTCCTCCTCCTCCTCCTCCATCTCTTCGCCAACATGGATCTTTGCTGAGCCCTAGGCTGGCTGCATGACACGGACAACGTATCTGCCATCTGTGTGATCTCTGATCAGATAGCAAGACGGCGTGTGGGTGTGTGTGTCTGTCCACATGTGCATGACTGTGTGTGCAGGCCTCTGGAACTGTGCAATCTATTTACACTGTATGTGTGTGTGGTTTGTATTTGTGTACACCATGTGCTCAGATTGTGAACATACTCTATAAATACACAGAAGCATGTGTATGTAATTGCATGAATCCCTGTGTGTGTGTGTGTGTGTGTGTGTGTGTGTGTGTGTGTGTGTGTGTGTGTGTGTGTGTGTGTGTGTGTGTGTGTGTGTGTGTGTGTGTGTGTGTGTGTGTGTGTGTGTGTGTGTGTGTGTGTGTGTGTGTTTGGACCCCAAGCTCCCTCCACTGGGCATTAACATTCATGGAGCCAACGGGGCATGTCAGAGCCCATAATGACCCCAGAGAGAGGGTCCTGGGCTGGGGGAGGGCCGAGGAGACGCCTGGGGGATTGGGTGATGATGGAGGCCTAGAGGCGAGAGGCGAGGAACTGCTGCACTGAGCTGTCTGACGACGTCTGCATGTGTTTCTGTGTTCATAAAAAAAAAGGCTATTGCCAAAAGACTTTTGTTCACTCATTAATCCACTTAATCAACTAAATTAGAAGCCCTTTTTTTTTTTTTTTAACAAATTATTGTCCTGGAACTGAATCCATCCATGCAAATGACTTCTTTAGAGTGTTAACCAAGCACCGAAGAACAAAAGAGTGGATAAAAGACACATCTGAAAAACTCTAAACATCTCTTGCATAGACATTATGGTCAGCTAATGCAGTCAGGAATAATAATGAGCATTCATGTACCAAATACAAAACCTAGCCTGCAACATTGCAAGCACCATTTCTGCTTTACAGTTTTAACCATGTTAAATACTGGTATATACCTACAACTATATCTATAATAGTGTAATTTGGTGAAATCCTGCAGTTTGACAAACAATCTCTAGAAAACATTAACATGGACTACAAATCCTCTCTGTTGCTAGGTCGTTGCTAAGGGTCGGACAAAAAGTTTTATGTTTGGAGAGTGATTTGCAGCTACAACTATGACTTTCGTTGTTTGGTTTTAATGACAATTTGTAGTCATTTAGCTGGGAAAGAGACATTTCTAGAAGGAAAACATCTTAAACTCGTATCACAAGAGTTCAGGTGAAAATGAAACAATGAACGGGAATGTTTTTTCTAAACGTTCAATGTGTATGTTGTCCTACCCAGACTTTCACAAACCATTATTTCGCAATAGGTAGGTAGGTAGGTATATACTTTATTAATCCCAGAGGGGAAATTTTTTAATTAATAATTAATATAATAATAATAAAAATAAAAATAATTAATTAATAGTTAATGTCCAGGAAGTCTACTCAGGATAAAAGTGTCCATTTCGTAGGGATTTTTGTGCACCACAGGACTAAAGCCCCAGAAAGTTAAACCAAGTCCACTGACATTCCAAACATAATGGTCACAAGTCATAGTCTGCAGCAATGTACAACACAGCCCGGACTTCCTCTGTTGAAAATGTTTTCACTTGTGTTTTTTTCAAATGCCTTGAAAAACTAAGAGTATGTGACCAATCAGCAAGACAAGGTCGACCCCAAAAGTTCTTGATCATTCAGAAAGTGCTTCCCCCACAGCAGGGAGTTGTTTGAGGATAAAGTATTTGCCTAGAACTTAAATTAGACCTTTACGCTTCTGGTGGAAACACAGACGGAAGAAGTTCTTCAAAATCTTCCTGTTCCCGGAGGAAACTGTCGAACCCTGCTTCCATTCCTATCGGTGAGTTCCCCTCGAATGAGGAAGCGAATTATGTCAAATATGATATGAAACTTAGCAGGAACTGCAGCTTGTGTTGTTGATTTAATTCAGAATGTCTTGATTTTTTTTTCCTTTTCTCTTTACATTCATGAAATTATATCATAAAACCCCAGAATAAGTATGCATCTTTCAATTATTAGCGTCCACTTTTAAATGTGCATGGTCAGCACTCTGGTTGTCAGGTGAGACTCTATTTTCCATGATTGTTTCAGAGCCTTTTTTTTTTTTTTGACAAACATAAAACCACCACAGAGGGATGAAAACATTTTACAACTTAAAGATATCCACCTTCAAGCCTTAATATCAAAAAATAATTTATTTTGGTTAAACATCAGTATGCAATTATAACTACAATTGTTTTCTACTTTTTTTTAAAGGTGCTTCTGTTTTATGTTTTTCCCACATCACTATCAGGAATATTCCTTTTAAGCAACAGCAGTGTTTATCTTATCAGTAATCTGTACAACAAGGAGCTACTGTAAAGCTGCTTGCACTTCAGCCTCTTTTCTCATAACTAGAACAAAATTGACTTTATTTTAAACATGACTTTCCAAGACATCAAGCAAAGAACACAAAATAAAACATTTCAAATGGCAAACAAAGCAAAATGAGATACTTGATAATCGTCGCTGAGGCGGCCGTGAGGTGGGGAAACCTGACATGTCTGTGTTTCATGTGCACATGAAAGCCTGATTTGCGATGGCTTCTATATATGCATGCCTTTTGCTTTATATTCATGTAGGCCACTGGCTGTGTACATACAAGTGTGTATCTTGCGTACACACCTGCAAGCTTTGTTCTTTGACAAAACATTTATTCTGTGCACACATGCATGCTCATGTAGCTTGGTGGTCATCCCCCAACCCCCAACCAGGAAAGGTCAGCGCCTTCTTTGATGTTGGCCCCATAGATCACCATTATTACTGTAGTCTATTGATTCCTATGGAGATGAGGCCTGCAGCCGTGGTTCTGGGTGACTGAGGCTGAGGTCAGGGTCTGCCTCCTCTGGCTTTGCTTCAGAATATAAAATCCAGCTAACTGCTACCTATTGCTCAGCATGCTGAGCTTGTTTGAAGGACACACAGCAACATATACAAGAGGCACAAATGCACACCTATCCAATAAATTAGGCATGTACTGTAGCTACAAGGGCTCAGGCAATGTGGAGTTTTGTAGGCTTTAGTGGGCTGATATACTGTGATAGAATAGAAGCTGCTCAAAGACAGTTTGTACTGTTCAAATTCAAAAACCTTAAGTTTTGACAATAAAATGTCTTTTCCTTTAGAATAACAAGAAATTCCTTCTTGATGCTTAACCTCAAGAATGACAACGACGCCACTGTTGGGGTTACGGATCAAAGACCACATTTTAATTCCCCATGACAACAAAGAAAAACAATAATGTTATTCAGCACACTTCTAAAGCTCTGCAGGTTTCTCATCCTGCTGAAACAGTTTGAAGTCATGTGGCAACATTTATGCTCAGCTCCTGAATCCAAATGATACACGGCAGCAGCAAGCCTCCTCTATGTTCACGCATACGACCCTGACCCACAACCCAGAGTGCTTTGCTACTGTTGTTAAGCATTTTGTCACGATGACCCCCGGGTCAACCCACTTCCTCTTCCTGCCTGTCGCCGCAGCGACAGTCGGCGAGGGCCCGACGTGAGCGCTGCTGCGTGCTGCTGTGCTCACATCAATCATGCTCACTCTAAGAAGGCAACCTTTCCCACCTTTACTAATGCTCCTTCCTCATTTGTAGCCAGAGCCAATCTGCTCTGAATAACCCTCAACCTCCCCTTAACAACATAACCTTGTACAGGTGAGTGTTGCAGAGATGTTCAGGTGGTCCGTACTTTTCTTGAAAGTGCCTTCTTTCTCCCTTTCATGGCAGATTGAAAGAAGAGAACAGGCCGAGTGGACACACAAAAGAATCAAGTGGTTATGAATCAGTACTTACCTCTTTAGATGAATAGCATGCATCGAGCTCTAGTAGCTTAGACATCAAAATAAAACGAAGCATACAAATGACACCAAGATGATCTCGGTGTCCTCGATGGTTGTGTTCACTAGATTTGGTTTTCCTGCCATGTGCGCACCAGAAATGACAAAGTCAGTCAGTTGGACAATTAATGTCCTGATATTATGTCAGCAACTGTTGGATAGATTTAGTGGAGACTTTCATGGCCTCCTCACGGTGAATTGTAACAACCTTGGTGATCCAATTCACTTTTCATTGATGCCGGCTCATCTCCAGGTCCAAGCTTCAGGTTGTCCAACACTTTGGTTCATGACCAAATACCTGAAAAAACGTTGTTAATATTAGAATTGACCTCATGTCTAAATATATACCTCCCAACACTTTACAATGATAATAGTGTGTAGCATGTTCTATGTGAATTTCAGTGTATTATACTAATACTAAAATACTTTATATCATTTCAAAATAAGAGTATCCCTCTACCATGCTGACCTAAAACAACAGTAGTGACCTCCCTTGTTGTGTTGCATTTGGATTATTGCAATTAGTTATTGGCACCGGCTCGTGCAGCTGGTACAGAACACAGCTGCTGCAACGGAGTATAAATATTTTAGACCTATTTTAGCTGCTCTCACCAGCTCAGAGTGATTTTAAGAATTGATTCAAAAATGTTATTGTTCACATTTTATTCTCGCCCCGTCTTATATTGATGGCCTTTTGACGCCATATGTATTTGCTCGTAACATGCGATCCTCAATGGTGGCATCGCAACAAACCTGAGACCAGAGGGAATAGTTTACCTGAATGTCTTTGGGTAGCTGGCTTATTGTTTGCTTTCAAATCCCCACTGAAAACGTATATTTAAGCTTCTATTTACAGTTTACTGTGGCTGCCCAGAGCCGGCCTGAAGGGTTTTCACTATAAACCAGAGCAACTCTTGTGACTGCGGCTTTTCATGCATACTGCAAAACATTAAAATTAAAAACAACTTCAAACCAGTGGGACAGTAGAATATTATCACACAGAAACAGAAGTGTGTTACGAGGAAGCATTTTACAACATTATCATCCACCTTATCCTTCATCAAGCGGAGCATTGTGTCAGATGACACTGTATTGTATCCACAAGTTATGCCGGGTTTAACTCTTTTAACCAACTTATGTGCATTTTTATTTGCTGGAACACTCTGGTCTCCCTGAAATAAAGAAGGGGCAGTCATTTTAATGCAGGACTAATATCCAAGGCGAAGTGAGCACAGCTTTTGGACTCGTGGGTGGATTTGAGGCACCGGATGGGATATACTGTATGCTGGCTGGTTATACTGGTGGAAGTGCTACATTACCACAGCTGGCCTTCCTTCTGTATTTGCACAGGAGTACTGCCCTTCTGCACTTTGTTTGCTGTGTAAATCTTCCCAACGTTCTGAGCTAAAGGCCATAATAAGGCAGCAAAAACAGGGGAATCCAAGCAGTTAGTCAAGGTGATTCAATGGGTCTTAGAAAAATGAACATACTATACATTTGGAGTGTGTGACATGTAATGTTCTCCTATTAAACCGAAAGAGAATCTTCAAGAAGTTGTATATTGTTTTTAAGTAATATGAATACATAAAATTTCACTGGCCTTTCTGCTACAATGCTGCTCAGCATGTACTTTTATTTCAATTGGAGTACTACCATTAAAAGAAGAGAAAGAAAGACAACAGGCAAGTTCTTTCATAGAGACACTTGCCCAGTAGATCAATGTAATATCAACTTTAAGGTCTCCTGGCAGCACAAGGAAATACACCTTGTCAGTGTTTAGACTGAAGCTGCATTCAGAGCGACATTCCCTTTGATAATGAACATTGCCACACAGCAAATAGAAACACACTCGATCAATAGTGCACATTGTATCTGGCTACTCAATTTCAGCACACTTGTTTATTGGCTTTGATGTGATGGAGTGACACAGACGGTGTACACTGCATGCTGAATAGAGCTAAAAGAATACGCTGCTTCAGGGACAGAAGTGTACTTGAGGGAGTGAATGTAGATTTGTGTGACAGACCGTTTTGCATGAGTCCAGTGGGCTTGAGATGAGGTTGATATGCTGTTGGTGAATATGCTTTCACCCATATCTCATTTAATGCCACCTCTACTGGCCGTAGTACTTATGACGGGAGCAAAGGAGGCAGTAATATGAGGCAGTACAGAGAGCTACATAGTTCATGTAGGGATGGAGTCGGAGGTGGTTGGATGGATCAGGAGAATTAAAAATCATTGTTGACTTATTTTAATGGATGTAAGTTATCAGGTTCAAATCTCTGTATTTAAATGAGGTGTTTGTGATTCCACAATGGAAAACAGAGCGACTGCAAAAGGAAAAGGAAATCTGATCCCATTGAAATTAAGAAATATAAATATAACAAGCACAAAACACTTTACAAGAGATTATCAGTGAGGAAGTCAATACTGAGGGGAAAACAAAAAAGGGAAAAAAAAGGCTTTATAATAAAACGTGGTCAAATAAAAGAGGAGGACGGTGGATGAGATCCTCTAACAGACAGCGATCAGCAGGTCCAGATCTTTCTGTGATGAGCAGCTGATTTCATTGAGTTCCTGGAGGTCTCGTGAACCAGATGAAGCTACCTGTGAATTCTGCAGGACTCATTCAGGATGTGACAGCTCACCTGAATAACAGGACTGGAGGGAGATCCAAGCAGAGATACGCTGGAACCACCCAGAGGCAGCAAAATGCTGAGTCGGAAGAAGTTTTTTAAATGCTGGTTATTTCGTGGCTCCTCTTTGTTGTTGGCTGTCAATCATCTTTCTGTTTATTCAATAACTCAGAAATATCATTGCTGGACAATAATTTCTGCCTCTGACATCAGAAATGTTTAACGGGTGTAAAACCTGGTTCTCTACGTATTCTGTGGTTTCCTGCGTCTCCTTCACAATAAGAGCAGCCGTGTCTCCTTCACAATAAGAGCAGCCGTCTCTCCTGATGCTCATCTGATTAAAACCTTCAGTCGTACTAAAATACACAACAATCACTTCTCCAGTTTCTACTTCCAGGTTTATTAAATATCGTTGCGGGTGATAAATTGTTCTATTTGCATGTTTCCTCCCAGTATTTTGCACCTTCAAGCAGAAACGTCCAATATTACATATACATGCAGGAAAACATGCAGAATGGACAACGTGTGTTAAACTGCACATTTGAAAGATGCAGTCCTCGCTGCACGTCGTTAGTAGATCTGATGGACATTTTTTACAGGTGGTGTGAATTTTGCATCTGATTTTACATGCAAATGTTTAGTAAATCAGACCCTAAATGTTTTGTGAGATAAAGGGATGACTCAACAAAAAGACAACCTCCGTTTCTCATTTCAACTACAAGCTTTTCTCACTTTTACAAGCTCCTTCTTGAGAAGGACTTTCATGTTATTATGACATGTATAGTCCTTATTTCTAGTAATATGCAAGTTAAAATTAATTCATAATTAGGTAGCGTTACCACTTACTTCTTTCAAAGCTAAATGAGTACTTTGTTAGTTACTGCATACAAAATGCACTTAGTTACTCGGGGCAGTAACGTTTGTGTTACCTCAGATTGCGAATGCCCTCTCGGTTGGTCAGCTTTCAGGTGGCGCTGTTCCAGAACTGATGGACATCCGGTCAACAGGGCCAACAGATGCGTACGCCACTCCCCACGTAAAAGTCTGGATTTATTAAAACAAACTTGACGGGAAAATGTGCACACCTGTAAGCAAACTCTGAGTCGTCCGAAGGTGAGATGGTGGATTGAAGCCAGATTGTAGAAAGTGAATGTAAAAGGCATCTTGATACTTACAATGAAGCATCTCACATTATATGTCACTTCATATCACATCTTATTTGGGCAAATGTCCAATGTATCATTAACATTCACCAGCAGGATCATTTTTGCTCATGACCTAATTATTCCGTAAGCAACTTTCAATTGTAAATGATAGAACAAATAGGCTCTGTCTCACCAACACGTTCCTGTTCCCCGCATTAACACGGCAAACTAATCATCATCTTTTGTAAAAATCCAAGATAATATCAAACAGCATCAGGCTAAAGAAGTGCAGGATTGTGCACATAATTGAATACAGTTGTTGTGTGTAAAAGAGCGCAGCGTAATAGAAACATCGCGGTGGAACTTCTATCGCTGCAGGCGACGTGTTTTCTTTTGTTTATGACCTCACTGCTGTGACCACCAAACAAACCCCTCCATTTCTGGGTTTTCATTCTGGGTTTTCATTTCTGGGTTTTCCTCTCCGTTGTCTACACGATTAACCAAAGAATTTTGTATGCATCAATCTTTATAATATGCTTTGCATTGACCATTTGTGGTTGAATGTGGGTGTGTTGAAGGCGGGATATGAGGCTAATGTCGTGCGCACATTCCCACGCGAGTTGTGATTTATAAAAGCAACATTGCATGCAGCTGTGCGTGCGCACGGTTTTATGAATCTGAATATGTTTTGCGCAACCATTTTCTGCTTTTGTGCACACGTACACTTTTACTGTGGATTCTATGTGATGTTTTATTGTCTGCCACTCAGAACCTCAACCTCGATCAACCCCTGGTCGCCCCGATTGCGGCTCTGGATATTCAACTCTCTTCACTCCTCCGAAGGGGGGCTGAGAGGAAAATGTATTTCTTTACCAGCTGTTCTGAAGTTAGTTATTATGATTAATACACACAATGAAACTGCAGAGTAACGAGCCCACCTGAATGTCAGTAATTGCGATTGTTCTTTTTCATCTTACATTGTAATTCATTACAGCTAGTTACCACCAAAAATAGTTTAATTACCATGTAACACTGTTTATTTCTGAATCTACATTTTTACAAGACGCATTACATGTTATTAAAAAGCATATCACTTTATCCTGTTATATCACAAAACATTAACATTATTCATGAAACTATTGTATCTTGTAGAATTGTCCTCATTACATGATTCACTGGTATCTTGTTATAATCAGGAGCTTCCATATGGTGGAGCAATCATTTAAGTTGACTGGTAAACCTACAACATGATGATTGCGACATGTGTTTGTGTACTTTCGCTGTGGGTAGATTTTGTATGTTTTGTGTACTTTCTGTTATCATTGTGTACGTGTGGTATCAGTAACAGTGTCACTGATCGGACTACGACTTGGTCGACCATTATGATTAATCAGAGCAGTGTTGATGCACCGGGCTGCAAAGCTTCCCACCACCAACTTCTGACAGTACAGCAACCTGCACAAGGCCATCAGGGACATGTTCAGTTCTGCACTTCTCACACAGTTAGCCTGACCCAGTCCGCCCAACTATTGCTCCCAGCTTCAGTCTTCATTGCGATTATAGTCCGGAAACCCTATTTCCATTAAGGTTTGTCAAGCCACTGAAGGGAGGACCAATCAGTGACCAGTGGGGGTGGCTAAGAGTGACGACATTGACGATTTCCAGCTAATAACTTACGGCATATGGTGGGCAAAACCAACTGGTTAAATACTGCTTCAAACCAATGAGAATTTGGGCACAGAGTGTCCGGACCCATTTATTAATGCTGCAAATGTGTGTCTGCAGGCTAATGCACGGTATCTCTCCCTCTGTCTAGGACCCACCACCCCCTTCAGACCACACATTGTAACCTATGACAGAAGTCTTCACAGGTCCACTCGGTCGGTGAAGTACCAAGTCCTGAACCTGTGGGATCAAATTAATTGCTGGCGCATTATGCTGATGCCGGGGTTTGTGTTCTCACTCTGTAGGAGTCTGTTCAAGTAGACTGCATTTTGGATCAGGTCTTAATATCCTTATGGCTGAGCTCTTGTTCAGTGGATTTGGGTGGGTTTTTTCATTTGGTTTTATTTTTAGATTTCTTTTGGAAATTTTGGCTTCATGAGGCCTCCCCTTTTGTAAGTGTCGTAAAAAGACAGTTTTATCTTGTATTCATCCCGGTAATCTAATGAACATGAAAACCCATCCCAAAAAACAAGTCTATCTTTGGTTTACATGAGGTCACAGGTGCAACTATGAAGGCCTCCATCGCAGTAGTACAGTTGGACAGCAGCAAAAGAGGGAATGTAGAAAAGAGAAGACCAACAGATTGTCCTGTTGGGTCTCTGTCCTACTAGACCCAAAGAAAAAGGGCCGTTCAAACAATTCAAACTGCTGCCGTGAAACTATCTACAGGTAGTTGTTCCCTACTGAAGGAGAAAGTCTGGAGAGGCTAACAGAAACTATGAAATGACCCAACAGGCTGCCTGTGATAGGCAGGATTCTCCTCAGATATGGATAACACTGATTTCTGATATCTTCATATATGCATGCATATGTGATTGTGTTGGCTACTTGTACAAATGTTTGCATTTAGCACAGGTCTGCATCTGCTGTTCAGATGTACAAATGACCAGATTGTGCATATATGTCTCGCAATCATATGCATCCCTCTATATACACTGCATGCTCTCCGCACTGAAGGGTGCCAAATGTGAGTTTGTACATAGTGTGCATGAGTTTATACACACACAAAACCGGTGTATGGATATCAAGCTGAGCCCCTGATTTCCTTCCACTCTGACACATGATTTCCCTGGGAAGCCTGCGACGGCACCCGAGAACAAAGGGGGACCTGAACGCAGCCGAGCGCCTATCTCCCGCACATGCCACTGTTAATCAAAGACAATTAAAAAGGGCCCTGCCAGCAAAGGCAGCAATGATGATTTATGAATAAATTACAGGGCTCATTTGTATGCCATAGATCATATTTGTTGGGCGCATGCTTCCCCTGTGGTGCTGGATCAGGGTTTCTCAGAATTTCTGCGTGAAGATAAGAGCTACAGTATCTCTATGAGTTGGGAGGGTTATGGGGGTAGTTTGAGAGGTCAACCTTTCCATGTCAACTAAGAGAAATGCTGCTGCTGCTCTTACAGTCTGTGGTACAAAGTTGTGATATGTTCTCAGGGTTCAACATATTCTGAAGCTTAGTTTTCCTGACATGTTTAAGACATATGATGGTTACACTTCCAACACTTTAAAGCTTTATTAAACACATGTAAAGCAAATTGGATGTTTAATGGAGTGTGTAGCTGGAAGTTTTGTATCTTGCGCAGGGTGTTGTTGTTATTGGAAGGTCTGAGGGATTTAAACCAACATATTTAGTTTCAGTAGAATTAATCAGTCACCATTGTTGAAAAATCAATATAGTATTTCCGTCATAATGAATGAAGTTTCAGGCTCAACGTTTTCTCTGGTAAAATATCTTGATCAAAATGACTGCCGTTTATATTCAAGAAGCATTTGTGTAAATAGATTGATACCTAAAGGAAAAGTATAGCAGTAGCTCACATAGATCACAAAACACACAACACTTACACAAACAGACATAAGAAAAAACACACACACATGATCAACAAGATTTTTAGTGATGAATGTTTGAACCCTTTTCCAACATTAGGTGGTTTTGGCGATCAGATTTCATTATCAAAACTCTACCAGTTTGATGTGGAAGTTTCAGTTCTGACAAAAATCTGTCATGGACAGGTACAGTGTCCCCATTTTTAAGATGTTTACCTTGTATTTTTAATTGCCAGTTCTGAGAAATAGAAATTGGTGGGGGGAAGTTATTCAAGCTTTGCCCCTTGTTGTACTTCCAGTCCATTGACCTGTATGTCCAAAAGGAACCGGCCAATAGGAACCTTGTACGGTAATACCTGCCCACCCGAGCGCTTTGTATCATAATTGTAATAAATCTATCCAAAGTTTTGCCTTTAAGCTCAGCCTTTTTTGTAGTTTTGTTTTATTTGTATTTTTTTTTTTTTATGTATTTGTTTTTGTTGAATTTTTGGGAGATTTTGTTTAAAAAAAAGTGGACCAAATCACAGAGAAGAGAAATTCCTGTCAGTGGCAAAAAGGCAAAAAGATGATGTGTTTATGGTATGTATATATTTTGATTTCAGTATTTTTATTGACCTTTGATTTATCTGTTTTTTCTTTGATTATTGGAAGATTATGTTCAGTCATAATAACAGACATTTTATCCCTTTTGAAATGTTTCCTAACCTCAAAATGACCTCTAAGAGGAAACCGCCAGGTTTGGGTACAAAAAGATGGTCATGCTCGTTATCTAAATTAGTTTCTATTAATGCACAATTGCAGGATGGGTATCACACTTCCAGTTAGTGATTTGTGCCATTCCTTTAATTAAATTAGTGTATGTATGGGGTAGGCAGTTATATAGTATAGAGAACTGAAGGACTAGAGAACGGCACGTCTTCTAAAAGGCATCTAAAAGGAAATTAAGACTGGATTTTCGTAAAATATATTTTTAAATGTTTTATTCAATACAGAGACAAATTAGTTTGTGCAGGCGAGAGTAGAAGACAGATCATATATGTATATATATATATATATGTATGTGTAATGTCGTATAATACAGATTATAGATGATATCAAGACAATGTTTTAGGATTCCACTGGATGTGATACTGACTGAATGTGGTAACCATCCTAGAAACGGATTGACACAGTGGATCCAACCACCAAAAGTAACAACTAAGCAAGATACAATTTCATATCATGTGTTTTTAATTTCATTCGCTTAATGCAATTGAATTCAGCTATGCACAGCGTAGCCGAGTTGAATTTTAAAGTTGCTCAAGTGAACCAAAACATTATGAGCATGGAGACAATGATTTTCTCATAACAACAGCATGTGTAGATGTCTGGGATATATTAGACAGCAACTGAACACTTGGTTCTTGAAATCACCGTGTTGGATTGGCAGGTGTAAAGACCTCAGGGACTTCAGCCATCATTGGACTCTACTTTTGTGAATCTAGCCGCAGCAAAAACGCAGGTCAGGTCTGGGAGCGCAAGTTGGTGTGGCCAATGTTTCTGATAATTTGGTGAACACAAACGCAAGAGCTGTTGACCTGATGTGGCGCAGCATATTGTCAGTATTGTATTGGCTGAAGAAGGAGCAAGGCGGCACCACCATCCAACCTTTATGCAGAAGGAAACTGACACAGTTGTCCGTGAGATTCATGCTCAATATTCAAATCACTCCACTACCAGTCGGCCTTCACGGGCTGATGAAGTTAAATCAGTTTGAGAAGAGGTAACTAATATAAGAAATGCATCTTTTCTTGGTATTATGAAAACCGCTGCCCAGGGGTTCAGTGATATAGGAGGAAAGATGTAGCAGCCACAGCAATCTCACCTCTGAGCATCGAGGGTTTGGGAGACGTTGAGATCAGCATATCCGGAAATACATTGAAAAAAACTCAAAATATAATTTGCATTTTCATCAAAATGTCAAATGTAAATAAAAACAGAATGCAACAATTTACAAATCATGTGAACTAATATTTATTTGAAAATAGACCAAAGACAACATATCAAATGTGGATACTGAGAAATGTTGTTGTTTTATGAAAAATAAATGCTCATTTTGAAATTGATGGCAGCAACACATTTCCAAAAAGTTGGGATAGGGTCAACAAAAGACTGGAAAAGTTGTGTAATGCCAAAAACCACCTGGCGGAACATCACACAACTATTTTGGTTAGCTGGCAACAGATCAGTAACACTATTGGGTATGAAAAGAGCATCCCAGAGAGGCAGAGTCTCAGCAGTGAAGATGGTGAGAGGTTCATCAATCTGGAAGACTTTGTGGGCAAATAGTACAACAATCAAAGAATAGTATTCCCCAACTTAAAATTGCAAAGAATTTAGGGATTTCATCATCTACGGTTCATAATATCATTAAAAGATTCAGAGAATCTGGAGAAATCTCTGAACACAAGGGACAAGGCTGGTAACCAATATTGGATGGTGGTGATCTTCCGGCCCTCAGGCAGCACTGCATTAAAAACACACTATTCTGGAGTGGAAATCACTGCATGGGCTCAGGAACACTTGTGAAAACCATCGTCTGTGAACACAGTTCATCGCTGCGTCCACAAATGCAGGTTAAAACTCTCCAAAGAAGAAACCAGATAGAAACATGATCCAGAAACACCGCCGCCTTCTCTGGACCCGAGATCATTGAAGATGGACTGAGGTGAAGTGGAAAACTGTCCTGAGGTCTGATGGATCACAATCTGAGGTTCTGTTTGGAAATCATGGACGCTGCATCCTCCAGGTTAAAGAGGAGAGGGACCATCCAGCTTGTTATCAGCTCTGTTCTAAAGCCAGCATCTGTGATGGTACAGGGATGCATTAGTGCACATGGCATGGGTAGCTTGAACATCTGGAAGGAAGCATTAATGCTGAATGATATATTCAGGTTTTGGAGCAACATATGCTGCCATCCAGACAACGTCTCTTTCAGGGAAGGTCTTGTTTATTTCAGCAGAACAACGTCCAACCACATTCTGCAATCTATTACAACAGTCCGGGTGCTAAACTGGCCTGCCTGTTGTCCAGACTTGTCTCCAATTGAAAACATTCAAAGCATCATGAAACAAAAGATGCAACAAAGGAGACCCTGAACTATTGAGCAGCTGAAATCCTATATCAGGCAAGAATAGGATAACATTTCACTTTCAAAACTCCAGCAACTGGTCTCCTCAGTTTCCAAATGTTTACAGGTTGTTAAAAGAAGAGGTGATGCAAAACGGTGGTAATCATGACCTTGTCCCAACTTTTTAAAAATCTGTTGTTGGCATCAAATTCAAAATAAGCACAGAGCATAAAACAATAAAATATAATTTCAACATGTGACGTTGTCTTTGTGTTCAATTAATTATGAGTTTACATGTTTTGCAAAATCATCAGAATCTGTTTTTATTTACATTTTACACAGCGTCTAAACACTTTTGGAGGACAAGTTGTGTATTTGATTAGATATTGATATTGGTGTGAATGCTGAAAGACTTGAATGTGAGTATTTCACAAGCCTGAGCCTTTTCAAGGGAAGTGTTCATCTAACACGGTCTACATTTAAAATAAATACAAATAGATTTATGGCTGGTCTACAGGCCTACAGGTCGGAGACACTCCTCCAGTATTAGAAAAGGCGATAATTTCAGTCAGTGTGTTGTGTGTGCCTGGAAGGAAATTTGACCCAGGGCTGCTGCTGGAAAGGACTATAGCAGTTACTGCGACACTATTACAAATAGTGATCTGATAAGCAGAGATGGAGGACGTAGCAGAGGGAAGGTTTGAAGAGTGGGTCAGTGCTGCTGTGTGGAGAGGAGCTGATGAACATCATTAATCTGATGGCTGGCATGAATCATCACTCATAGGTTGCTGTGGTCAATAGGTGCCTCACGAACCAACAAGCCACTGGAATCCAGAGAGCGTGGAGAGAATGAGTGAGGAAACAGGCTCTACTACTGTGCGAGTCAGACTGAACACTTAACACCATACTGACTCTAAGTATCAGGACTGCAGCCTGCGTGAATAGTCATAATGTACAGTATATTTTTGTCAGTCTTTCAATATCTCAACCCTTTGAGCCCAATGCTATTTTTTATATGTTCCAAAACTGAAAAACGTCCCCAACTTTATTCAGTAACAGCTGTAAACTGAGGGCTGATTTAATAACCTTTGGTTGTATGGATGTGAGACACTTGGGAGAATTTTGAAATACAATAGGTCTCCTTATCACTAAGCCACAGTGACATTAAAAAAAAAACCTCCAGCAAATACATTGTGGGCATTTTTACTAGAATTAAGAGACTTAACAACAGCCTTCTAAAAAATACAATTCTTCATTGACACTGATGTTATTGAAACTCATTGGAAACTCTATCAAATTTGATGCAACAGAAATGGAGTACAACACATATTAAATCCATTTTAGTCACAATGATATGTGGTCACTTCTGCTCAGTAACCTGCTCTGGCTGTGTTTTTGGAACAGATTCAGCCTGGTTTCAATGCAGGTACCTCCAAGGGGGAAGATGGGGATACGCAGCACCTTTTTTTTTTTAACACTTTGATGTGTGTTGTAATGTTTTCAAAATTGCTCCAATTCAGGTTGGTTGTAACTTGGGACTTGGAACTGTACTCATCAAAATCACTGCTGAAACTGAGGAACTCCGTCTAACAGTTCATCCAGGTAATTGAAACTAGTATTTGGAGACAAAGCTGAAGGTGAAGGCGCTGGAAATGATCATTTTAATATAATTGTAATTGGACAGGAAATCTATCTATGCATAACTGTGTCAGGCCAATGTGGTAACAGTTTGCACGATCATTTTACTATTTCACCATTGCTTTCTGACCTCGCCAGGTTTCTCACATATATTGACCTCAGGATGTTTTCAACCTCGATGATCTCCTGACTGAGTGTGCCAGGTGGGACCTTTTATTGCAGGGTTGTCATGTTTCACATTTCAGCAGCTACTTCACTGCGTTAAACGTTATCAAAGGGAATAGAAACAATGTAAAACACGATCCAAGCTGTGATAAACCTGAAGTTTCCCCAAAAATGTAAAGAATGTGAAAGAATACCAATGTGAATGTTTTCTATGTCCGCCTGGTTACGGCATCTTTGAGCTGCTGTGATTGTGTTTGTTCAACATCATCAAAGTCCTCTGACATTTTAAATGGATTCCATTTATCCAGGGGGCCTGTTAATATATTTGTACATGGATACAAGTAGTTTGAGATGATCACAGGACTCACACTTTGCACATCAGAGCTTTTGTTTCTTTAGTTTAGATGGATACAAACAATGTCTCCGAATGCTTTTTTTTTTTTAATTTTTTTTACCAAACTGTTATGTGCACATGTACGGTGATTTATTTGAATTTTAGTACATTTCATTGACACATTATCAGACACTGAAACATTTGTAACATGTTATTCAGAAAAATTAACCAACTACAGTGATTCTCCCAGATAATTCTCCACAATACAATTGTGTTGGACACGATACAACAGCGATGATTCAGCTGTTCATCTTTGTGCCTTTGAATCACTTTCACTCAGAAACAGTCTGAGCGCGATCCTTTCTTCTCTGAAGTCTACTGTGTGTTGTTCACCGCCAGCATCTAGTGCTGCTGCTGCTGCTCTCCTTCATATTGGTGTGATATCGAGTCCAATCAGATATTTATATCTACGTTGACTGAATGTGAATCTGACACTGAACTAAGTAGCTGTGGCTTAAATTTGTCCTGGGTCACAACTATCAAGCTGATAGGCTTAAATTTTGGACACAAGACGAAGAAGACAAAGGTGTAATTGGACGAGTGGGACCCCTGAAACCGATGTGATGCAGTCAGCTGGAGAGAAGACATCTCACTCTGTCGGAGTTGTTGGGACTAGGTGACACTGTGGCTTATTATCGCCTTATGAGTTTTGATTTGTGGATATATTTTGGGTTGCAGTGTCCTGAATTTTATCATTGTATGTTCAATGTGTTTTTTGTGACAGATTTTGATTATTTTTTTTTACAGTGGTGTGGACAGCTGTTCACACCTAAAGTGCAGTACAGTGCAGAGCAGCAACAGTGTGGGAGTGAGAAGTAATATTAGAGGGGACAGGGAGTGGAGCTGAGAAGTGTGACTCACAAGAAAACGGATTTGTCAGAACTCACTGCCATACAGAAGAAAGACTTCAACCTTTTATCCAATATTTATTAGATTACTTGCTTCTTCATTTGTACTCAAGGCTGGTTTTACTTTTTTATATGATTACATGATCATTGTGTTTTAATGAGTACTTGCTGAATAAATTGTTAACTGTAGACTGTCTCTCTTGGGCAATTTGTCACTCCTGTTAGAGCAACACTCTGCAGCAGTCCTGGGCTCTCTCTTTGGCGGCATTGTCAACACTAACCAACCCAACCTCAGCCACAACTACAAAAACAGACCCGACACAGCAGTGTTACAGAATAACGCTTTCTTTGACCTTCTTTGAAATGTCGTCGTAGCTCAAAGTGTTGGTTGGAATCATTTTGAGAGACTGACCAACTGACGTGGCCATTTTTTACACGACAGGCAAAAACTTTAATAGGAAACTAAAAAGAATAATTTGGTGATGTTAGAAAATGCCATGCAAACTAAGATGGTAGCGAATAACCACGGAGAATCCTGGAAATACGGATCCCGCTGAAAAAGATAACTGCACTTTTCTACAGAATGGAAAATGCAATCTGAACTACACGGTGACATATCCGATTTACTACAATGTGCCAATGTCCAGTAAACAGCAGCTCCAAATAGATGCAAAATGTAACAAAAGCACACGACCATCTGGACACTTTTATTCTCTTTAATTGGCCCAAAAACCTCTCAAAATAGATGTGCACCAGTTTACCAAGACAAATGCAAAACCTTAGCTCCACTCTCACTGCTACAGAATGATTGGCCCATAAGAATGGGAGAAAGAGCTCTTAATGTCGAAACAGAAGGCAGAAGCCAGTTGCTTCATGACTAACTTGCCTGTGCAGCTGCACTGGATGGCCGAGCAAGCTCAAGAAGATGAAGCTTTATGGTCAAATTTGAGTGTCTCATTGTCTGTACATGCATTTTATTGGTGTGACTAAATGCTCCAGATGCTCCTCTCACACACAGTGATGCAGTAAAAAACAAATTAATAGCCATTATCATCCACAAACATTTGGGAGGCCGCAAACAGATGGAGGAGGCTGCTGCTGAACATTTTGAGGACGAAATCCCTTTTTTTTTTTTTTAACAAACTCGATTGTAAAACATCGGCAACGGATGGGTAAGGTGATTTATTTTGACTCTACAACACAGACTAAGACAGAACCTGAACACCTAAATCCAGGGAGGATTGTATTATTTCTGGTGCACCAAACCAGATCTGCTGAACCTCCTGCAGCGGATCTGGTTATAACTTTGTTCATCTTCACTCGGTTCCTGATCAGTATGATGACATCAGTCTGTCAGGTGGTATGTTAATGAATGCATTGGATGCATGTTTTATATTAAACATATAATGAATCAGGTTTTTGATTAATAAAACAAAACTGCCGTACGAGCAGACTTCCCAGCATGCTCTGTTTAAGAGGTAAACCTCTCTTCTGTAGTTTGAGGTAGACATGATGACAATGTGCTGTTTGCCTTTTTTTTTAACTTTAGCTTCAACATAACTCAAGGAGTTCAGTAAATCCACACATTTCAATCAAACAAGACCGTTTACAAAATAGACAATTATAGGTAAACTGGACAGCTAAAGTTAATCCTCTCTGATGCTCCTCCAGTTTGTGGTACCTGCGGCACCGGCAGGAATCTGAGGTTCTCTGATCCGGGCTGGTCAGTTGTTGGTGCTTAAAGGCTCCAGTGAGAAAACCGGTCTCTTCAGGTAATAACGCCCAAACTTCACCATTATGTTTAGCAGAACCAGTGGTTAATGAAGTTCCTATTTGAAGAGATTCCCTTCTCCTTGTGTTTACATGCAAACCAAGTCCCCCATGTGAACCAGATACGTTTGCTCATAGGAATCACAGGAGGCATCAGTTGTTTAGTAAGAAACAAGGCCTCCGATGGAAAATATCAGGGAGTTCTTCTAATAAATGCTGACATTTAGTACAGCCAAAGCCTGGCCCACTTCCATTATGTTTATCAGAAAACAAGTTCACCTGGCCCACATGGGCTAAAAAGCAATTTTCTTTTCATTTGCAAATAGTTTAAGTCCAGGTTTTGATATGCCAGAGGAGTACATATCCAGGCTTCAAGCTCTAGGAACTTACATTTTTACACAGCCAATACAATTAGGAAAAGATGGGTAGCCATTTTCGGGCCTTTAACTGTGGCTAAAGGTACGCAAACACCTCTCTAGTTTTCCTCCCTGGTTCCCCCTGCGCAGGACGAGATGCATTTAAAGAATCAATTAAGGTGGAGATGGAGAACATTGCGACTGACCTTTCAGAGAGGGAAATTAAAAGAGCACCTCTAGCTCATAGGAAAAAATGAGCGGTGGATAAAAGGGTTCTTTCTGGCTGCTTTTGCCTTTTAAATACACTTACAGTCAGTCTTTTGTGGGAATTTGTTTTGTGGGAAATGAATGAGCGGGCCATATGGGTGACATTTACAGAGCTGGTCGTGCGAAGGCGGGTCATGGTTCAGTTGCTTTACTGTACTGGATGGAAAATTAACTGAGGCCTACAGTATTAATATGGGTCACTCCAGAAAGTGTGCGTCACTGGGCACAGCTAGACTAATGTCTTTGGGGGAGCCATCAATATTAAGTACAGTCTGGTTGACAGTTAACTTAAAGGGGTAAAGGGACACGGATTTTCCCGAGAGAGAAGAAACGTGCAGTACGATAATGTAACAGTATGTGAATGAATATTGATCTCTGTGTAAGGTAATTGCTTATCTTTTTACCATAATTATTCAAATGTATCTTTGGTCATCTTCCGACAACAAGATCCGCAGACTTCACAGTGAGGATGTAAAGCTTCCTTCAGGGAGTGGTTAGGATATAAATACATCTCCTCACACCCACCCTCACCACCCATCAGTAATCAACGATGGACGAACAATTAACAGGAAAGACTGTTACCACCACAATCTTAACTGTTTTGTGAAGTAGTTTGGCTTTCTTGAAGAAATTGTATTTTCTTGATTCCTGTTGTTCTGGGTTTTGTACCCTCATGGTTGAAATGAACTTATTGTAAGTCGCTTTGGATAAAAGCGTCAGCTAAATGAAATGTAATGTAAAAGTCATTATAAAATTGTCTACAATGACCCTTTTTTGCATTTTCTCTTTGTTTTCAGTGGCATATACCAAATAACATAATAATGACATGCACACAAGGCAGATCTGTATATACTGTATATATATATATATATATATATATATATATATATATATATATAACTGTGAGCATAAATTTCTTTAGTCTGTCAACTGTAACTTCACGATGAATAATTGATGACATAATAAAACAAGATGCTCTCAGTCCCAGAGTGTCAAATACTGACATTTTATCAAAGCTGTCTCATATAAAGGTGCCGTGTCCAAGCCATTTATTAATTGTTATACTATGATAGAAGTGGAGAATTTAAATAAAACAATCCAGTCTACAATTTAGACTGACATAAACTACTGATAAAAAAAGAGCTGCCTTGTATTTCCTAAATAATTGTGAATCAAATATACTCTCGTGCATAACTTGAATACGTCAGTGTATGTTTATTTCATCACAGTCTGATGGCCGACACTGCTGTTCTCTGTGTACCACCCCAACACCAGCGGGGGCCACGACACCCAGCCTGCAGCCCTCCTGCCTGGGGCCCACAGTGGCAGATGGCCAGGACAGGCTATGCCGAGCAAGGCACTGTGGGTATGGAGAGGAGCCACAGGATGCTGAGCTGCACACACAAACACACACACACACACACACACACACACACACACACACACACACACACACACACACACACACACACACACACACACACACACACACACACACACACACACACACACACACACACACACACACACACACACACCTGTGCTCATGTAAGCCGATGACATGGACACTGGGACACTGAAGTTGCAAGATATCTGACATTTAGTGCATTTAAAGTGATTTCATTCATGTTGAAACACTTTTATTCAGAGTGCAAGTTTTTACAGGTGAATATCTCTTCTATAACTTTGGACAAAATCCAGTTCCACCTCACTTTGTGCTCATCTTTAAATCTGTTGATTTTCAGAACAAAAATGAAGGAGATTCCATGTTTTTGTTCATATTACATTTATTCATGATATGTGATTATATATGAAATGTAATTAATTCAAAGTTCCTTTGCAGTGAGTGTGAGCAGCTTTTTGAGAGCCATCTCATTAAAAAGTAGATGAAAACAAAGGGTGCTGCGTAGAAAAAAATTACACTGCAAAAATATACAATTGAATAAGTTGAACATGAATAAGTAAAACATTTTCAGAAAAACAAAACATTGTAGCTTCCACTGCTGCTTCATAGTCATCGCTGTATGAAGTCCTGACATGACTGGACCTACTCAAAACTTTACAGCTACTTTCATCCGTCAATTTGGCCACATAACATTGTTAGTTTCGATTGCTGTGTTAGCAATAGTTCTCCTTCTGTAAACTCTCACAAAAATAAGTTTTGCTTTGCTGTTTTTTAATCTGGTGTCCTTTTATTTAAAAAGGATTTTAAATGTGGTACTTTCTCTTGTAAGTGAGTGTCTCTGTAATGTGGTGAATGAAATGAACTGAGGTCTACTCTTCTTCTACCGTTCATGGGTATAACATGGCTTCCTCCTAAAAGGAGCAACTTGCAGGTCTGTCAACATGTGGAAAACAGTAGCTGGGGGTTGAGCTGCCAACTCTGTGATCAGTGGATGTCTATTTCTACCTGATGAGTCGCCTACTTCCTGGTACGACCAGGCCAACACACGTCCAGCAGGTACGGAGGAACATTCCTTCGGGGTGGTGGTTGTGTCCACCTGATGAAGTCAAATATTCACTCGCTTTTCACCTCTGATTTGATTTTCACCATCTTCTGAGAGAAAAATTGGAGTTGCACTGTTAGCTAGAAAAAAACATGACAATAAAGCGACAGAGCTGAGGGCAACAGCAGAGGGAGGCTACTACACTCTGTGGATTCATCAACACAACTCACCCGACTACTATTACTGCACCTTTAATTTAGAGCAAATATCTGCCTGATATATCATCAAGCCGGTACATCGGTCTAACCCCAGCACACACGCACAAACACAACCACCTGCAGGGGGGAAGGGAGATTATCCTCCTTGACACAAAGTTGAGACTAACACATACGCTCAGGCGCACATAGCCACACACAGTCTGAGCTCTGACAAACACAGGGAGGCTGGGGTGTCGACGCACACTGAGCACCACCTGTGCCCGAGCTCGGAGAGATCGAAGGGCAAAGTCCCGCGTCTCTACGGGGAGGACAGACTGGCACTGCTGGGCAGGTAGGCATGAAGGGAGCTGAGCCCACCCTGTCCTACTGTATCAGCTGGCATCTCACAGATTAACACTTGGATGGGCAGATAGGCTTGTTAATACATGCTCCCATCCACCCCCACCTACCACACACACACACACACACACACACACACACACACACACACACACACACACACACACACACACACACACACACACACACACACACACACACACACACACACACACACACACAAAAACAGCTAAATCCTCTACCACAGAGAACAGATTTCAGGCTCATTGTCTCCATTCTGTCAGGGTGAAGACGTGAAGCGATGGCGGGTGTACCGGAGTGATCCCAGTCAGGATTATCAACACTATCATGGGTGGGAATCGGTGGAGGATAGGAGTCTGAGCCATGCTGCAGGGGTGGAGGTGGGCAGGGGTGGAGTCAACTGAAGGTTGTAAACCAGAGAATGAGGCAAAGATTAAAATGTGTTAGCAGACAACACATTGATACAGAGGACGAAGTGACTGCAGGTGATCAGTAGGAGAGCGATGCTGTAAAATATGGCTCCAAACACTGAATGGTGTCATATCATCTGCAGTAGGCTTTGTCTAAAGCAATAAAAGATATTTATTGCTCAGCATATTTTTTGCTAGGAAGGCTATGATTCATATTGTATTATTATTATTATTGTTATTGTTATTGTTATTGTTATTATTATTATTAATAATCTCAAGTCTCAAATCCAAAGAGGATTCCTGAGTTTGGAAGATTTCACAGAATTGTCAGACACATGCAATAACAAATTAAAACAAGCTGACCCTCCATGTTTCATTTTCTTTCTCTAATCTTTTAACACAACATCTTAAAACCAGGAGGAATTCCTGAGTCATTTTTGCATCTTTTACATTTTTCTGATAACATATGTTATCTGGAAAAACGACCTGATCCCAGTGAAAACTGGTGCAGTTTATATTGTAAGTTCTGCCCACTGCTTTATGCAAGGGTTGCACCTGTGGGGGGAGGGGCAGTGGTGCAAGTCTGCCATACTATGTTTTCTTATACTAATAAGGGTCATGAATGATGGAAATGTCTTCATTATTCACAAAGTGGTGACCAAACATGGTAAGTAGTTGAAGAACATGCCGAGGGTCAATTTTCTAAATAAAATATCAATGCGTAAACTTCCAACCTTAAAACACATCACAAAATGGACAAATAGGAAACCATTTAACAACGTTTACCCACGATAAAAGCACAGAAATCAAAGAAACATGATTAAAAAAATTCACTGATATATGGGAGTAACATTTAACAATAATGTCTAATTGACATTGCAATGTATTATTACATTGTTGTTGTTTTTATAACTTTTCTTGTTTTGTTGTATGCAATGTCAGCGATTAGGAATTAATAAAGTACAACCATAATCATATGAACAGAAAACTATGCACTGCTGAAGAGAAGTCTCAATATTGTGGCCAAGATTTAGCAAATTGTTTTCATTAACATACTCATGAGTAAACTTGGGTATGAACAAACAGTCTTTTCGTCAACATTGGTATTCTTTTCGCATGTGTAGCCTACAATCTTTTCCTGAAAACGAGCCAGGCTGCATTCTTTTCGACATACAATTAAACTATAGTCAGAAAATAAAATTCTTGAGTTAAACGCTTTTAGAGGAGGTTTAAAAGGTGCTTGTGAAAGCATTGTCCTGCTCCTCTTCCTGTCACGGTTGTTTTGGAAAGACATGACTTTGGGTTTACAGTAATTGCATTTAATCAAATTTGAATAAAGTGTAGAAGCGTTCAGTCAGTTTCAACCATCTGATGGCAGAACTCAACACGCTGCACAGATGATTCACAAAAAGAACGTGGAAAATCACGTCCTTTTCTTTTCTGCTTAAAGCATCTGCAGACACTGTAGTGTTTGATGAAATACAAAATATTTATCCCCTTACAGAAGAAACACGTAAATTTGTCCTGTGCAAAAACTCATGATCTCATGAGTCCACATGCACACGTGACCGTGCACTTGTGAAACCTGCATTTTGCCCTAATGTGGTTTTGGAATGTTTTTATGGTGTAATTTGTGAAGCCAATGTAGATTCATGTAAAAACTTATTCACCTATTTTTCCCATGTTAACATAAATTGCAACATGTGATAAACATGTGTCACGCATGTGATAAGAGGTTTTTTTTCTGTAAGTGTTACAGCTTAACTAGGATGAAAACTATGATAGAGTGAATGAGAAGAGTATTTCTGTAAGTCAGTACAGAGTTTAGAGAGTTAAAGCTCGTACCAGCATTTAAAAGGAATTCAAACAGTTACAGTAGTCCAGCCTGATTTCCTCATTTGCTCAGTGACAAAGTAGCAAACCAATAAATTAAATTAAATAATGTCCAAAACTGACAACAACATCCTAAGAGAGAAAATAATAAGACCAAAAAGGATAATGATCATTTTGCCACTTATAGCAGTCCATTCAATTTAATTAGATAGATTTCAACATTTACAAGAAATCAGATCTATAAACAACAAGTATGGGAAATATTGATTTAAGGGAGCATACTTCGCTCAAGTTGTTGCACGATGCCAAAAAAAAGATTGCTAGATCAGATAAATCCCACGAATCACAAGATGCGATAATTAATAACCTGCATGTGACTCCTGAAGTACATAAATAATACGATGATTCATGTTCTGATTCACTAACCACTAATGTAATCATGCTGTACAAACAGGGAATTTATGAGGTTGTGCTGTGTAATGATTGGCATGCCAGAGGTACAAACACTATTGGACTGGGGTTTGTATTTCTTAATCTCTCCAAAGCATCTGAGATGAAAAGATGATAAATAGTAGTGCAGGGTCATAATCTTTCTACTGACCAACACACAGCCTTCACTACCTATTCAGCATAGTATATCATGCCGACATCAGAGGAGTGCCTTGTCTCTCCGTCTCTCTGCCCCTGTATGTTTGTACTATCACCTTCCAGTTATGACAAGGGATGATGATTAGTGAGCAACAGATCTGGGATCCCATCAGTTAAAACTACTCACAGGGACAGCGCCTTTACGAGAGAAACACAGACGTAGAAGAGCTGCTATCTCGCTCTGTCTTTCCTCTCTACCACCTCTTCTTATAATCTCATATTCCCCTTTTCCTCTTCACTTTTTTTCCCCACTCCCTGTCACCTTCAGCCAATCTGCCTGTTTTCTCCCACCTTGCTTCTGTCTTCCTACATTTTCACCAGCACTGGAGTGAAATACAAGCAAGCGACAGCTACCAGTTTATTATCAGGCGAACACCAGCCAGTTCCCTGTGTGGCTGTGTGTCTGGCCCACCATGTCAACCTCCTCCTTTGCCACCCTTGAAAAATGGTACAGCCATGTTATCACTGCTATTACATCACGGTCACCTTTGGAGGCTAAACACAAACACAAATGCATTAAGAAGTTGGTGTATTACCAAGACATTGAGCTCCATCCTCTGGCAACTTTGGATAGCCACAATATTACTGGTTGAGATACTGTATATTGCTTTGGATGAGGACAGTCAGCTGGTGGGATGGAAAATTAACATTCAGTGGATGCTTTATTAAAGACAACATTGAATAAACATTGAATAAATGTTGCCTTATTTCTTTAATTAACAAACATACAAACTAATAATGAGAAATAAGCTTGTTGACAGAGACCAGAAAAGTTAGCAATGGCATGAAAGTAGGGCTGAAACGTTGCCAGAAAATATGATTGTTGGTACCAAATTTGTTATCAAAAATAATAATAATTTCAACATGAACTGTTTTATATTGCTGGGCACTCAATGTGCTAAGACACAAACACTGTGTGATAGACTGGATAATAATGGTGGTAGTGTACTAGCTTCTCGAGCTGCACCAGGCTGTTAGCCGAAACACGAGAACCTTCGTGAACTTACTGTTTGGAGTATTGCAGTTTTTTTTGACTTGTCTATAATTGAACTCAATCTTCTGATTTAAAAGGCAAATGAACACCATATTTGATGTATTTACTTCTCCTGTTGCCAGTGACATTGTTATGTCCAGTATCTATGGCATCTAAGGTTCCCTTTTACACTACACAAACAAATACAGACAGAATTTTGCCATGGATTACTGAAGCATTGGTTCTCAGGACATCCCTATAAAGGGAACCTGTTGCAAGCTGAAACAGTTCAATTTTAGTTGTGATCCACCGTTATACTGCTATATTATTATTATTGTGCTAATTGAGATCAGTTACTTATAGAATAACCTTGAAATAATGTGTTTTAATTGCACTTGCCCTGATAGGTTACTATCACTATGGGGATGGCCTTGATCAATTTCTGATCAAACCATATCAATCTCATAACTTCCGGTTACTTCCTAACTACTTCCGGCCTAAGCCCCGCCCCATCCGAATACGGATACAGATCATTTAGTTGGTTTAACAGAAACAGATAATGCTATTCTCGCTCGTCCTTAGTAACCTGCTGATGCCAGTTAGTCAATGACAGTGCCTTCTGCTTTCTGTGTGGGTCACTCAGAGCCGCCGGGACTTGGTCAAGAACATGTTTCCGGAAAGTCAAGCATCATTCTCAGGGGTTTACTAAAGATGAGAGAAGTCTTTCAGACAATGTGTTACATAAAGAAACAATTAGAAACCTCTTAAATACTGACTCTGGCCATGAAGCTGAGGATGAAAAATAGTTTACGTCTTACACAAACCCTCAAAAAAAGCAAGCAGAGAAAAGATGTGGATGAGTGAAATAAAACAAAAAGTTAAGAGTAAAGGAAAAAGGAACTGAAGCACAGCCGAGCTGAGACAGAACAAGGTTAAAGATGGGGAGGGACAGCTCGTATTCACCAGTAGTTACACCACGACCAGCCTGTTATCCTCAGGATATACGTTCATATTGAATGATTCTGCAACGCATGATTTAGATCAGTGACATTGCAGGTGTTGTGTCCTTCATGCAGCAAGTTAAAAAGTAGGGGTATGTAGTGGTGAACAGGAGTGTTGTTCAGTACATCCAACTGAATGCTGGAAAACAGAGCTTGCATCAATATTTTGGCTTTTTTGCAAAATTGTGTTTTGGGAATTGCATGCCATTATTATTTAACTTACATCCTTTTTAGATCAAAAGTTCATATTGGATAATTCAACATTTTTGGGAAACATGCTAACAATTTAGTGTTTCTGTTAAACATTAAATGGATGCATTTTATCAACGTTAACAGATAAGGCCTAGTCCCAGTGACGTGGTGGAGACCCAAACCTTATTGCACATTCTTTGTCATTTCCGATTTACATTACCCACAATGCAACTCAACTACTAACAGTTATGTCCAGGGCCAGGTTTAAAAAAAAAAAAAAAAAAAAAAAAAAAAAAAAAAAATCTATTTTCTGATTAAAATTGATCATGACTTGAATATTCCAATAATAGCCAACCAGAGTCTGTATGGGTGTCAGATCTGGCCAATCAGAAGTTGTGTTGACAATGATTGACACTTTTATAGCCAATGAGATTCTGAACATGAGTATATGGGCCTTCAGTGGGCGGGGCTTATACCACAAAGAAAGAGTATCATGTTGTGAAGACTTTGTCGTTGAATAAAAGGAGCATGAATGAAACAGCTTTGGGATCTATTGTTAATGTAAACATTCATGTTTTTAATAATGCGCTATACTAGAAGGTTTCTTGTAAAATTGACAGAATCAGTTCTTTGAGATTTTGTTTCATATCCAAGCAAAACTGGTAATGTAACAGAAATATCCTGAAATAACAGAATAAAATCAAATCAGGACCTTATGAAGTAGAATTTAATTGATTTGGGAAATATGTGGCAATACTTATTGAAGGATTCAGATGTGCTAAGCTAGTAGCGGCCTGGTAGTCTCACTTGTTTCTAACTCCACACCAACATAATGTTTCATTTTTCAGTACCGACCAACCAACCAACAATGACTGAAGTGACATCACTTGACAATATGTAAACACATACAGAGTGAAGCCTTGGAAGCTGTGGAAATACGTGACTGCATATAATTCTTCGACCATGCATGCGACACATAGGTATAATCATTCTAAAGAAAGCTGGTCATGCAGTATATTGCGTAACAGTTGCGTTACAATAATAAAATTGTTAATTGCATACTTTTGTATGAAAACCTATATTTTTACATACGGGTGTTCACAACTTGGGGAAGTCTGCTAAAAATAAATGTTAGTTTGAGTTCTGGCTAAAGACAACATGGTAAAAAATGTGTAAGATTCATGTATACAAAATCCTTTTGAATGGTAGAACTTTAAGGCCAATTTTCCTCACAAGCTAAAATATACAGAGAAATGATCTGTGATCACATTTGTCCTGTTAGAAACTGTTATTATATCATGTAGACAGTTGACCAGGTGAGGGGGCGGGGTTTCCTCTGCTGCTCTTTCGGTATCGTTCACCTGCCTCCGTGTGTGTCTGTGAGTCTCGCTATGAACGAGGGTAAACAAAAACCACGTGCTTGCTTTTTGGAAACAACTCATCACTTGTTGGACCACAAGAACATGATACTGATAGCTGTTATTAAAGAAGAACTCACTGATTCAATAATATGACCTGCAGCCGCAGCGCCGCAGCTGACAGGCTGGCGACACGCAGCAGGTGTGGATACACACCGTCCGAGGTAGCGCACACGCCACGCAGGCAGTGTGTGCCAGCCCAAACTCCCACATTAGAGTTGCACCATCTTCCATGTGGTAAAACAAAAGGAATGAGAAGTAAACCTGAGCTGTCCCTGAATAGTAAAGAGGAAAAGAAGGTGGTGGTGGGGGTGTGTGGTTTAAAGAGATACCTAGCGGCTGTACAGATGTCTAGCAGTATTGATGTATGAGGGATCTGGGAAAGTGGTGGTGTGAGCTGCCAGACAGCGGCTAAGTGATTAGGGACGTGCGGCGTAACCCTGCGCCATATTTAGCCGTGGCGGGGCGCCCCGTCCCCTGCCTTCTCCCCGAGGCCCAGCGCCAGATGTCGAAAGCTGCTGCGGCACGCCTGGCAGAGCAGGTTGGCAGCAGGGTGGCACAGCACGCCTGGGTACAGTGAGGATATACCCCCCCCTCCTCCCCACCACCACCAACTGCTGCTCATTCACTCATGAAAAGAAATACACTCTACAGATTGGATCAGCACAGGGGAGTACTGGCATTTTATTTACATTTAGTTACAAATTATTGTGGTCCAGACTAATTACATTGTTGAAATGATGATAATATGCTATATACTATACCTTGTCCTATCTCGTGGAAGCTCTTCTCCTGAGATTGGCAATGTCTGTGTTGCAATTCTGAGAAGCAAGCAGAAAGTAGCAGATATGAATCTGTTCAAGGTAACGGAAAATGAAAAGAAGACACATTAGAGAGGCTTCAGTTTTATCATAAAAACGTATACTTAACTTGTGCTTAACGTGCTTATTCTCAAACTTTATGACTTTGTCTCATGAACGTACTGACTCGAGGAAAAGGGGTGACAGTTCATGAAAAATGACAGACAAGACTCCAGTCTCAGCTAGATTGTTGCAGGTTAGCTGCAGCTAACCTCTGTATGGATAGAAAGCTGGTTGCTTGTGGTGAGTTAGAGGTCGCTGCACAAACAGCCCACATTAGAGTGAATGTATTGAGGCCAAATTTAGTTGCAACAGATGTGATCATGCCCTGAGCTTTCGGGTTCCTGCACCAGGCCACAATATCTGCTGAGCATATTAAAGCCTCATACAGGAAGAATGAAGGGATTTCACCTGTTAGGCGTCCAATGCACTAGTTTCCTAAGTTTCCTTAACCGAAATCATCACCTAAATTCTCTGTGATGAAGTTAATGTATTTAATGTAATATGAACACTCCCCCTCCTTTTGGCAGGCTGTGCAACACTTCAGACATTCAATGGATCAAAATGTCAACTTAGCAACGGACTGTGAATGTCAGATTTACTCTCACAAAATTTGTGGAGCATATTTATTCTCCAGATGAGATAAAATGCTTTGACTTACAGTATTTGACCCCGTGACCGTTCGTCAACCATCACCCTCAGGACAAACTTAACATTTTTTGCAAAGATCTTTCATATTTATAATTATCAGGCGGATTGCATCATACTTTTGAGACTGGAAAATCCAGTTTTCAATAGTTTTTGTGGTTTTAAAGCTGCTCAAAAAGCTTTTTATCACCAAAGAAATAGTGAGAAAAGAAAAAAAAAAATTACTGGCCTAGAAAATCAGTTATTATATCAGTTGCTTTAATTGCAAAAATATCACTATCAGATTTAAAATATTCCCATCACTTGAACCCTGATAAACACCTTTAGGCAGACAGAACCACACACACACACACACACACACACACACACACACACACACACACACACACACACACACACACACACACACACACACACACACACACACACACACACACACACACACACACACACACACACACACACACACACACAACCTTAACTCACTGCTCTCCCTGCAGATGTTGCGCTAACAAGTGTCCCCCAATTAGTCATTCTCTCCTTCTGCCTGCTCCCCCTTTTTTTGTTCTTTCCCTCTCACTCTAGGACACTCTGCCGGAGGCTGACCAAGATAAAGTTTTGACTGGCAGGACCATTTGTTTTAATCAGGTGTTTGCAGACGCTTCCCTGACCTCCATTAGTTGAAGTTTTAATTGAAATTAACCCCCACTACTACCCCAATTAACCCACGTCCCCCCTGACTGGTGCCCGCCCTCGTCCCGAGCATCTGTTTCGGGACAGGGGAATGGGAGACAGAGCGGGAGAGCGGAGGGGAGGAGAGGGAGACCGAGGATGCGGTGTTGACACCCTAGGAGAGGTGGCATCACATCGAGTGCACGCCAACAGAGCCTGGCTCGTCATGGAGCCCCGGGGAGGGGGGGGCTTCTGTCTTACGACATAACAGCAGTAAGGCTATACGTGGCTTAGTCTTGGCCAGCAGGAGGTGTGTGTGTGGGGCGGTGGGGGGGGTGGGTGGAGGGATGAGCCCAAACATGGCAGAGAATGGAGATATCCCATAGGGGGACAGTGACTAAAAGGAAAGATGGGAAAGTTGGGAGGATGAGAGAGTGAAGAAGTAGTCAAGGATGGGGGAGTGGGTAGAGGGAGGGAGGTGGTAATTACTGTACAGCGTGCTTTCTATCTTAAGCCCTCCTGCAGGAGATAAGAGTGTGTGGATAGAGTGCAGAGTGTGTGTGTGTGTGTGTGTGTGTGTGTGTGTGTGTGTGTGTGTGTGTGTGTGTGTGTGTGTGTGTGTGTGTGTGTGTGTGTGTGTGTGTGTGTGTGTGTGTGTGTGTGTGTGTGTGTGTGTGTGTGTGAAGCCTCCAGCACCTGTTTCCTTGCCTGTGGAAGGTGTAGAGTGAGGAAGCTGTCAAAGAGGCCCCTCCAGCTCTGAGACTATTGAGTCTGCTCTGCACACATGCTGGAGTATCTTTGTTTAGCCTTTCTCCATTCTTGAAGTGTATTTGTATGATTACAGCTTCAAGGTGACGAGAGTCAGAGCACAAATGTAAAAGCAACAGTAAAAATCCTGGACTGGATGGACCACCGTTAGAAGAGCAGTTTAAAGGAATAGTCCAATAAAAAAATGTCTTTTTTTTTTTTTAGTGTGCATCTTGCTGCAGTTTTATTATTATTATCTGGTCAAAATCCACTTACTTGTATCAGACTTTCTGATATCTGATTTATTGTATAAAAGTAGCATGCCCTTGAAACGTACATCTTTGCACTCAGTTGTAGAAAGACCAGTAACTTCACTTGTGTGGCTTCTATGATCATTTTATAGATAAAGCTTAAATACACATGACAACATTTCCATCAGTTTTACAGTTTGCAGTTTACAGTTGTTTACAGTTTTCACCTTTACTGTTACAACTGCAGTTGTTGGGGAGAGCAACTGTAGTCATTTTTAGTTTGCATCGTTTAGCACTAGACTCCAACAGTTAGCCAGTGAGATAATGTCCAAATAGTGGCAGCTCGCCTTCGCCGCATTTGATCTGCTGGATGTCATACTTGTTAATCCTGGATCCCGTGAGTCACTTTGCAGTAAATACATTGCGTCACTTCCTGTCGCAATTGCACGGTGCAATGTGACGTTCGTGGATTTATCTCAGCTCATAAAGCTTAGCTCACCAACACTGAGTCTCTGTACAACAGCTAATTTCAGACATCGGCTTCTTCAACCTGTGTTGCAATATTTCTCGCAAAATTTTGTCTGAACTCACTATCTCAGGTCTGCTAGCTTAGCAGTCAGCAACGTAGAGACTCTCACCCGAAACTGAAATTGAAACAGATAAAATAACATAAATAACATATTTGTGGTTGGATCTACTCTTGTGTTTCTTTTTTTTAATTTCACTTCATTAATGCCCGAGGGGAAATGTCTTCACTACAGCAGGGGGGCTCTCAGGGGGAGATGCTGCAGCAGGCTGCCACTAGCGCGGCGCCAGGTAACCTGACCTGAGGTGCATGTTTTTGGATGATGGGAGGAAGCCGGAGAACCCGGAGAGAACCCACGCAAGCACAGGGAGAACATGCAAACTCTGCACAGAAAGGCCCAGGACCGGATTCGAACCCAGAACCTTTTTGCTGTGAGGCAACAATGCTAACCACTGCACCACCGTGCCAGCCACGCCTTTCAGGGTGAGCAGGGGTTTGAGTGGTAAGGGGAACACTGAGGTTGGGAGGAGTTACAACTTGGGTAAATCTTCCATTAGAACACTTAATTTCAGCCTTTTTGAAATATTTTGGCCACACACAAGTTGCGTGCACAGCAGTAACCGAGTACGGATGAAAGGCTTCTCCGTGTGCAGTTAGCATCATTTGGATTGCTTGCGTATGAGGCATTGCAATTTGTGGCGACAGAACAGAACCTGAGTTGCACGCTGCGCCTCCACATGCATGAGTCTCTGCATGCACATGCTGTGTAAAAGATGTGGTATCGGTTGTTGTCAACTATGATTTCAGTCACAATGCCCTCCTTATTTCTAGTCTGGCTATTTTCATTCTGATATGGTGTACTTCCAACTAAGACGTTAACTGATTGCTTTTTGAAGACAGTTGTCATAAAGCTAACCAGAGGGTAAAACCATAAAAGTGTTGATGTTTTTTTGTTTTATTTTGTTTCTATCAAAACACAACAGGATGCTTATACAGTAAGGCTAAAGTCACCCCCACATCCTCCTTCCCCGCCCCCCCTTTAGCTGCAAAGACATGATTTATGACACATGCATCAGTCACTTAATGACTGAAACATCCATGTAAACAAAAGGATATACTCTAAAACTCTCACACAGCTCCTGCTTTTGTGTACCATGAGGTGGTATGGAGGATGGTGAGAGCTGTGTTCATGCCAGAGCACTTTTAAAAGGACCAACAGTGCATCAGTGGTCCTACCCTTCACCTGAGAGAGGAAGAATCAAGTAATGGATGAGGTGGTGGTGGTCGGGGCTGAGGAAATGGGTTGTGTGAGGACGGTGCCCTGTGAAGGACAAAAGGCAAAAGACCCAACCCCCCACATACTGTCGCCATCCAGAGCCATCCCTCATGTGGGACCCCCCAATGGTGGCTTGTCCATCTTTCACAAGCCCATAGGAGCTGTGCCACTGTAGGCCTCTGGTCTCCAGCCAGATTGAGTGTGAGTAGTGTGTGTGTGTGTGTGTGTGTGTGTGTGTGTGTGTGTGTGTGTGTGTGTGTGTGTGTGTGTGTGTGTGTGTGTGTGTGTGTGTGTGTGTGTGTGTGTGTGTGTGTGTGTGTGTGTGTGTGTGTGTGTGTTTGTCTTGGGCTGGGGGATGTGGAGTGTCAGTCCCAGGGTGGAATATACCCTTGAGCAAGGTGGTCTTCACACTTGTGCTCTCTCCTTGGTTTGGCTGTTTCTCACTGTTACCATTTACCATGAATCTAAAAATGTGACTTTGCGTCTTTCATCTAAAAGACTATAATGAGAAAAAGATTACAGTATCTTTTTGCTAAATATCAACAATATCAAAGCCAGACTATTACACAAATAGTCTCTCCTCACACAAACACACACACACACACACACACACACACACACACACACACACACACACACACACACACACACACACACACACACACACACACACACACACACCAAAAAGCCCAAGCACAAGGGTTACCTGTGAGCTAAACCTGTGTTACTTCCACAACAACAAAAACATTATAACCACACAAACTGCAATTCATTTTGTCAGACACTCTCCTGATCTTGTTTTGCTTTCTTGTTGGTATAATTTGCATTCATGTCCATAGGATTGTCAAAACATAAAGATCCCCTAAATGACCTGGTAAAGATCTGTGGACATATGTAACCATTGACGTTGGGTCAGAAGTACAAATTTATGGAGATCAGATGCCAGAACGGTTTTCCGTCAGAACCAACAGTGGAATCAGCCTGTTACTGTTAAATTGCTGCAACATTTCTTATGCTGCTTGCAGATTGATTGTTCTTGTGTGAAAAGAAGCAAGAAGAGAGCAAAAACATTTAAACTTGCTCAACCTTTTGCCGCAACACCAAGCTGAGTCATCTAAGAAGACGCTGCTTTCACCAACCAAAAACGTGCAATAGATCATTTTCATTTGATTTTTAAGTCCCCCTCAGACACAGAGCTCTTTCTGTTAATCTGACGGCAATTCATAGTGCGTGAATAAGCACCCTCTGTAAAAGTCACATCACTTTCAACAAGGATAAGGTCTAACACTGACACAAAAGCAAGCACAAAATTAGGAACAATTGATGAAGGATGTTTTGAAATAGAGTTGGCCAACCATGACACTTCAGGAAGTGACGCTGAAAAAGCAAAGAGAACGTTTCTTGGGTCTTTTTGCATAAACGAAACAAATTTGCACAAATTAATGGAAATTGGTCGAAAACACACCAAATACTGCATATAAATACGATGAATGTTACAAATTCCCCGTCTGAAGGAGCTTTAATTCTGCTGGTCCTGACAGAAGAATAGAACGATGACTGAAGTGATGAATTTCCAGAGCAGTAAAATCCTTCTTATTATTATCAGCTGCTGTACAATGTTTTGGCATCTAATGACGCATCAGACCCATTGACCTGTTATTTAAACTGGCCTCATCGAGCGACATGCCCACACCAGCACTGTGACATGTCTGATGTGGCCTGAGGGCAGTAGGGCACAGGGACACCACAACTTCAGATTTCTTTTAACCATGACCTATGGTTTGTCCCTATTTTTTTACATGTGCCGAAATAAATTTCTTTCCTCTGGTTATGTCTCTATTTCAGCCATGTTATCCTGCCAATAGGGGCACCAGATCGTAAATCTCCCATGGGCCACTTGGTAGTCGCTGAGAACCCTCAGACATGAACCTGTAATGAAGACATTACACAATCAAGGGCCCACAGAGGGTTGGATATTGTTTAAAGGTGACTGATGGAGGCAGAACCATGAACAGTTTATGTAAACCACTTGCACACAACACACAGACGAACCCCCCCCCCCCCCCACACACACACACACACAGCTTTACTGTTTAATAGATGAACTTACCTGTAGATGCCTTCCCTATTCTTGGAATGGATCCCAATCAGGGGTTCCCATCACCGCGGCTACATCCATCGAGGAACAAATTACAGTTGGGGATTAGGATTGGGGAGGGGGGACAACCCAGTGTTTTATCAGTGGGTCCGTGTTCCGTCTGCCGAGCCGCTTATATTTCAGGTAAACATAATCCAGATTCGGCTCTGGCGGGGGTAGATTCAATTAAGATACAGAGACAACTTTGTTAATGCGGCCGTATCTTAATACCCTGGCCACAGCTTGTAATGAATCTGGGCTCAGGGGTGGGAGCTGGGAGTCAGGGACGAGCGAGGAGGACTGAGTGTGACAGTATCCTGTGTTGGTATAGCTGCTGGAGTTCCAGTCATCAGGCCAAGTCTTGTACTATATGGGGCTGCTGAGTGTCCAGGTTTGTCTTCTTAATGTGCATCAGATATTGACTTTTACAAGAAAGCACCTGTTAACATGTTGTCAATATTATTATTTTATCACTGCATCAGGCTGGACTGATTGATCACGCCATTTTGTAACTATGCTAAGATGAAAAATCCCAGAAATACATTGGACACAAATGATGAAATTTAAAGAAACACATATAATTCCAACTATACGGTATATCTTAATGTCTCTGGATTACACTGACCAGGTCTGTTGCAATGATAAAATAATCGATGCATCAACTTTTAGAATACTCAACAATCTTCTAAATTTGTGGATAATCAAAAATATTTGATCTGCATTGGCCTCAGAATATGTTTATAATATACGGGGTCATGCTGAGGTTGCAGTCATGATTGTTGAAGGACTATTAAAAGAGTACTTTTGCATTTTGGGGAAAATATTTATTTCTTAGAGTAAAATGAGAGAAACAATATCAGACTCATGTCTGTATGTATGGAGATGGAATCAGGACGCGCTGATATCCCGGCTTCTGTAAGCAGGAGGAAACATCTAGTCAGGCTCCCTCCAAAGTGAAGTGGAGGTGACTTCCAAAACATTATTTTTCAAAATTATTTCTTGACAACAACGTAATTGTGAGTTGCTAAATAGAGATTGCAGTTGGCAGGAATGATCTCCTGTATCTGTCCTTGTGACAGCGGAGCTGGAGGAGTCTGTTGGAGAAAGTTCTGCGCTGTCCCTGCAGCAGGTGGTGGAGAGGGTGGTCCGGATTATTCAAAATATGGATATCAGTTTGTTCAGCGTCCTCCTCTCCACCACCGTTTCAAGGTTGTCTGGTTTGCAGCCAATTATGGAGCCGGCCTTCTTAACCAGTTTGTTAAGTCTGTTGGTGTCTCCGGCTCCAATGCTGCAGTGGACAGTGCCCATTTTCACTGTTTCGTCTTCCCTTTTGCTGGAAGTGCTGATGTGTCATGTTTATATTCCGTCTGTGGTACATTCAGAATAAAGGCAAATCCATCGTTGCAGATTGCTGGTGGTTGAATAACATACTTACAGCATACTGTATATCCCAAACAGCCAAGAAACATGTCTCAGCTAGGATGTCCAATTCCAACCTACTTTTATGGACAGCAGTGTCATCAGGATATAAATTGCAAAGGATATTTATGTTAAGTCTGCAATCGCTGGTAATGTGAGTAACACTCTGGATGCCAAAATTAAAGCCCAAAGCAACTCTTTGTCTCAGAAATCATCATAAAAATTGAAATTTTCCCTCCCATGTTGTTACTGGAAACAACAGTTTGACATGTGTTTTCATGGCCCGATTGATGAAGACATTCCCTGAATAGCATCTACAAGAACTGCACAGTCCCAAAGCTTTTTTGGCTTTTAAGTCTGGGTCACTAGCTCAACAATCCTTCCCCGGTATCAGCTGAGAGACAGCCACCCTGAGACCCATGTGGTGAACAGACGGCCTAACCAGAGCATATCTCATCCCTCTGGATGTTAATATTTATTGACGGCACTAGGCTGGTGTTAGAACATTAAAAAGGGGATCGGGAAGAAGGGCTCTGTGGACTTAAGCCCTGGGAGGCCACGGCGACTCAAAGTCTTATTCAGATGATGTGCTGCGAGATGCTTGTCCTTGAAGAAAGGGAATTAGTGTCTGTGGAAGTCAAAGGGAAAATGGAGAGTGAGAAAAAAGAGTTAGGAGGATGAGAGAAAGACAGGAAGAGAATGTGTTTGACAGAAAAATGTGTGTATGTGGATTTGTGAACGTGTGTTTGCATGCATATGCGTGCACTTGTCTGCAGATGAGATAGAGCAAAACAGAGAAAGGGGGAGAGAAAGGCAAAGCAAGACTTCTTCACGCAGAGAGAGATGATGCAAAAAGCACTGGCTGGTACAAAAGTGTTACCACAGGACCGAGCAGACAATCCCCTCTCCAGGAAACGCAGATCAAAGCGGATTTAAGTAGTCAAGACTTGTTCCGTGCGGTTCCAACCAGCAGTCTCGACCCTGTAGCCATACTTTTCCTCTCTGTGTTAAGATCAGTTAGAAGGTGTGACGAAGCTCTGGAATTGAGTCACAGTAAAATTTGATGGAGAGACTCTGGTGTTTCTAAGGAGCTCTCCAATACGTGTGGAGGTCGCTTGAGTTGCTGGAAAATACATTTTAATTATGTTTCTGTGGAGAGTTGAAGCAATTCGTCAAATATTTGATGATGCCTCTAAAATGAATGGGTTTGCTGGTTTATTCATAAACTAAATATTTTTAAAAGTTTTGGTGACGGCATGAGTTTTGAAAACAACTTCTTAACCCATCTGTACACGATCATAATATTCACACAAAGTCTATTGAAATGTGCACACATGTTTAAATCACAGAAAGGTTGGTTCACGTTTGACCCTAACCTTTGCTATTCTCTTTGTACTCAGTCGATATTTACTTGAGAGACACGTCATTTCAAGTCATGAATGCAACGATCACAGAGCCGTCACTTGAGCTTTTTTCCAACGTGAAAATCTTTGTGTCTGTTTGAAAACATCAAATGTGTCTCAGGCTGTGTTCAGACCGAAGGCCAATCGGTTTGTTTGCTCAGGTCAGATCTTTAGCACAGACTCTCCACACTGTTATTTGGTGCGTCCAGATATCACCAACCTATCTGCATGGGTTGCCGTGGTAACGATGTACGCGCTGCTATGCTGACGACACGTCTATCCAGCACAGAAGCTGCTGGCAGGGTAGCGGCAGCAGACAGTTTATTTCAGCTACTGTTCGTGGACTGTTGTTCTCATTATCCTCTACGTTAATAAATCAACACTATCTGCTAGCGCTCTGCTAGCGGTAGCATAGATTCTGCTCACGCTGTCTCTCCGGAACTGACGTTGTCACCGTGTGTTGTGTTGCAGGTGACACGAGAAATTCGATCTGAGCCAGCAGAGCGTCCAGACTGAGAAGCATCAGTAGAAATCTAATTGGAATCACATTTCAAACGACATAATGTGGTTTGTATTTGGATGCAAGAATCGCATGTGTTCATGTGTTTTTTTTGCTGTTCAGACTTTCAAAAATCAATCTGGATATGACAAAAATGACAGTCTGAAAACAGCTCAACTGACCACTGAGTTCAGTTTCCAACAGTTGCAAAATTGTAATCGAACTATTTCCCAGTTAAAACAGTAATCTCCAGAACTAGTGGGTTCATAATCAGACTGAATTGGCCTGGTATTGTGTCTCACCAAGAACACAATGTCAAAGTTTTCATTTCTCTTATTTGCTTCATTTTGACCAACGACTGGGTAGTGAGTGTCGTTTCTGTCCTGATGAGGTCATTTTGTCAAAATATTAGTTTTAGCTGAAGCTGCAGCACTAATTCCCAGCAGTCAGCTTCCAATGATCTCAGGATATGTGAGAATGTAGGCGTTTTTATTCCTGTAGGTCAATTTACAATAACACATGCAGTTGTACTTATCTTTTTTATTCTGCCCTTTTTGTGGCGAAACTATTCATTGATTCCCACCTATGTACAAAGCCTGAACTGGGGGACGAAGCCGATAATCAGATAACAAGACTGATTTTCAAGTTGGGGTTCACAGTGAGTTGTTTTCTGCTGCAGCTGAGAGATATTCAGAGTACAAATAGAGAAAACATGCATTCATTTCTTCCAGACTTTACAAATAAGGCAATATGTGCATAGTGGACATTGTAGATCTGGAACTACAAGAAGAATGTGCAAGATGTCTGCATTAGAAACAATGAGATGTGATTACTCATCTGTGCTGTCTCGCTTTTAACTGAAGACTCTGCAGCACAGGACAAGCTGGCAGGACAACACATAGATAGAGCAGAGTATGATGACTGAGGCTGCAACAGCGATAGTGAAGAACAGAGACAGCTGAAAAGGCTCATAGAGACAAAACATTGTTTAGATGAGGAGGAGGGGGGTGCGTGTGTGCGTGTGTGTGTGTGTGTGTGTGTGTGGGGGGGGGTACTTCTTGAATCTACAGCCTGTACACAGCTAAGAACTAAGTGGGTGATTCATTATTTATATTGATATATGGCTTGATCACAGACATACAATTTATTTCAGCTGGTGGAGAAGAGCAACAGTCAAACTCCGCCCCCTCGGAGTGAGGCAAACCCCTCCCCCATAGCAGGCCCGATGTCATCGAAAACCATCATCTTTCTTGTGTCGTCCACATAGCCAAGAAAACCCTCATCCAGATCACTTTGGAATTAAACAATGTTCTTGGTGTTGCATATTCATATGAGATGGTCAGAGAACAGGACAGCAGTGTGCAGGCATGTTTCCTTTTAAGCCATATTTGCAGCTTCATACATGCGGGAAGGTCAGTCTGTAGGTCAACAGATATTTTATGAGTTGCAGTCCCCAGAGGATGAACCCGACCAACCGTGATCCTCTCACTGTACAGTGGTGGATATTTTTGTGTCTTGACAATAACGGAATGGATTGCTATGAAATGTGGTACATGGTGGATACCTCTGGTGCCTTGGGGATGAATCATGATGGCTCTGATGATCCCCTGACTTTGTAGCACCATCAGCAGATTTTACACTTATACCATGAAATACAACATATAAGAACAACAACCTGTACTGATATTCAGGATTCCCAGATGAATATTCCCAGTGACTTTATTAATCTACTGACTTTTAATTGTTTATTTATATGTATCAAGTTCCATTGTGATGTATAAGATGCAACCTTTAAATTATTCCTCTCCAGTTTTATTTGTGCCAAACTTTGACCCATTTGTAGCCCAACAACTCATCATGTGAAAACATATTTATATTGTATATATATTTGTGCCTTCCAAAATGTCCCAAAACAGCATTACAGAAAAATGTCAAATATTTCAAGATAGTTGATAATCCAAAGTCTTACACATTTAGAATATAAACATTTTGTACCAAAAAAAAAAAAAACACTTCTTGTAGACAAATATATTATATTAAATAATACTTTTGATTATATTAAATATAAATAAATAAATTATACCGTGAGTGGCTGTTTTTTTTTGTTGTTGTTTTTTTTTTAATCCAAAATCCAAAGGATGAGGGACACACCCCCTGTGCAGCAGCATCTTCAAACCCTGCATGTGTCAACTTATTCCCAGAGCACTCCATCTGTAAGAAAGCATGCCTGGATCCTCCTCCACCCCCACTGTGAGCTCCTCCATGCCCAGGAGAGAGAGGGCAGACTCTCCCTCAGTGCGACAGGCTTGTTCTCCATTGCTGTCCCCAGGTGGGTTATCCTCTGAAAGCAAACCCCAGGAACACCACTCCTTCCCCCTTCATCCCATCACAGGGAGATAGATGGAGACAGGGCACCGTTCCACACTTTCTTCACGCTAGTTTCCGGCAGAGATGCTTCAACCTGCCGTCTGACCAGGTGTGGCTCCACAGAGAGGACGGTGACAAAGATCACACATGGCCTTAACCACAGAGTTGTGAGTTACCTACCTCTGCCACCTAACAGTAAGCCCAGATCGAGAGAATTCATTACTAATCAACCCCTCACCCCATTTCCTACGCCCCCACCCAAACCCTGCTCAAACTGCTTGCATCCTGTAATCCGACAGATTAATGGCAGAGCATGAAATGTGGCGTTTACGTCGACAAAAGTTAAATGTTGTAGGGAGGGAGGGGCGGGCAGGCTTTGGCGTGTGGATTACGCCCAACGAAACCCCCTTAATTCCAGTATAATTTGATGGAGCTGCCAATTTGCTGTATGCGCACTCTCTCTGCTCCACTTCTTATTCCTCCTCCCCCTGAACCAAAGCCGACTTTACTACAACACTTCTGAGGAGGATCTGAAGTTTGGAGAGGCGGAGATACTCGCTGGAAGGAGGGACGAGCAGCTCCAGATGCTGCCTGGGACCTCTGATCACAGTGCTAATGTCACTGCAGACTTAATGTTACGTCTGGATTTGCATAATAAACCCTCTGAGTCAAAGGTACTACAGGTGCATATACAGAGAGGGAAACCTGGTAGGAAGTGTGTTATTAGGTCACCTTAAAAGTGTTTCTTGTTGCATTTAAAAAATATAATTACTATAAATCAGTCCCTCCAGGAAATCGTGATCTTGCGATTGCAATAATTAACGCAAATTCAAGCAAAATCCGCAATATTTGCGGGAATTTTTTTTTATTCCCGCTGTTTTCACGCAACAAATTTCATCAGCAGAAGCTGTGCTGAAAGTATTAAAGGCGTAAAGTAATTAATACAAAAAAAACCTCCTTATTTACAATCAGAAAGGCTCTGTTCATGTTTTCTCATCACCAGATAAAACTACTTGCACGGAGGAAATCGGAACAAGAGGACAAACAGGAAGTGACATGAATTAAACAACATCTAAAGCACTTATTTTGACAGCTGATGTAGCCTTTGTTTCTACATTACAGTCACAGATGGTCTGTTCTGGAAAGCTGCGGCACTTTTATCATTTTATTTTTTTAACTTTTAGCCCCAATGGTTCTCTAAGTTCAATAAATAAAGATGAGAACTAAAATATTCCTGTGATGTCGGCAGGGTTACTATCACAGGAAGTGATTACATATTTATTTCTTTATCATGAAGTGCTTAAAAAAAAAAGGTTCTTTCTCATCTTGCAATCTTTTCTAAATTCTGCAATTTTACACAAAAAACTCACTAAAAGCTCCACAAATTACATCACAATTTTTGAGAAAATCCACCACAAAGTCAAATATTTTAGATCGCAACAATCACAAAAAACTCCTAAGGGGACTGATAAATACACAATATTATCTCAAGAATCTTAAACACCGAATCAACAGACTTCTCAGTGTCATAAATTACTCAGACTGAATCCATACATGTCATGTATATATTGCTGGAAACATCACGGTTTACTTTTACTGAGTGAAAAATATTTCTCAGATGTCAGTTTGATAATATTGGTCCATATATTATTAATATTTATAAATCATATAAAATGCTAAACAATCAACAGCCATGCAAACATCTCTGTGGAAGGCTGTCCCGGGCACAGCAGAGCTTTGAGCTAACATGCTAACAAGGATAATGCTATCATATTGCTGTGGAGCATGGGAAACATTCACCACCTTAGTTTAGGTTGCCAGTAGGCTTTCTGCACAGAATGCTGCTGGGTGACATGAAATACACATTCACTTTCTCAAGAGCACCTTGAGGAAGTTTCTTAAAATTTGGCACAAATGTTCACTTGGACTCAACATCTAATCAGAGTGAACTGACTAGATTTTGGGGGTACGGCATGTTTTCCAAATGCCGTACGTACGAACTAACACTCACTGTTTGGAGTGCACAAGTGAATCACTGGACACTTTGCACACTCATTGATCTGGTTTCTTTGTTCACCCTGTTTTGTAGTTCTTCAAAGTTTTCTTTTAATCTAAAAAATTACATATTTCTGTCACAGGATTTTGTTTTGACTTTGTCTTGACCGAGTGTGTGTAGATGTTGGGTTTTGGTTCTGTAGGACAGAGCAAAGACATGGCGGTTAGTGAGGAAAGAGAGTTCTCCAACAGAATGAACCATCGATGTTGTGGTTTTTGATCTGTGCCTCAGTGTGTGTGTGTGTGTGTGTGTGTGTGTGTGTGTGTGTGTGTGTGTGTGTGTGTGTGTGTGTGTGTGTGTGTGTGTGTGTGTGTGTGTGTGAGGTGCAATATTCCCAGTTAGGTCAACAGTGCTACTTTTACCTCTTCTCACTGTGTTATGATCAGACATGGCTGTCTAGGCTAATCACACACACACACATACCAGCAGTTCTATCAGCGTGTGCATGTGTGTGCGTATCTGACACGAGTACAGGCAGGTCAGATCCAATCAAAGCGCTGTAGTCCTGTTCTCTGGCTCACCACATCCCACCTCCCTGAAATAATACTCATAATTCACGGGGAGGAGGAGGAGGAGAGTGGGAGGGCGGGAGGAGTTTGCTCTTTAGCATCATTCAAAGGACATTTCCAAACTATCGCTCAAAATGACAGAGGGAAGCATGAGGGTGTGCAGGGAAATGGGGAATGGGTGGGGTGGGGTGCACACGGAACAATCACACTCATTCACACCTCCGTCGCCAATCCCTTCATCACCACATCCCTCCCATCCCTCCCATCCCTCCCCTCTGAGTCCGCCAATTAATCGCAGTGAAAACATGTCTGATTGAATCTTTTCAAGCAAATCCTCAGGCTTGGGCTTTTGTTGGTCCACTCCTTGTCAACATCCATTAAAACAGGCCTTTAATGCTCCCGCCCCGGCCATCTTCCTCACAAAATATGGAGTGAAACAGAACTGGAGTTGGGGGGAGGTGAAGAAAAAAGGAAGAGAGGGAAAAGGGAAACAGGAGGGGTGGGGGGGGGATGGAGGACAAAAACCTCCGGCGCAGACTGATCCCACTGTCTTCAACTTTAATCAACTGTATGCTAGACCGCTCTTCATCCTCTCTCTCTCAGTCCCTCTCTCGGTCTCCCTCTCTCTTCCTCTGTCTGCCCAATAATGGGCTGTTTGTAATGCAGGAGGCGAGCTCCACATCAATCATTCGCCCCAGTTTTCACCCCCCACCACCGCTGCCACCACCACCTCGTCCTCCGCTGCAATAAATATGCAAATGAGCAGGCGCCAGTCATTGGTAATTTCAAGCTCGGCTCACTAGTGTTAAAAAAGGACACAAACGTATTAATTGCCGGCGGCCGGAGGAATCCCATTTTCAGTGGGCATTGATTACACAATTGGTGTGGGGAGTTTTTTTAAATTTTAGTTACGGCTGACTTTAGGATGTATGTGTTTGATTGGAAGATGTTATGGTTGGTGATGTCAGGTGCACAGAACCCCAGTGTTTATCATCAGTACAGATACATGTGGTGTTTGTCTGCTTCTCTCACACAGTGAGGAGGAGAAACATGGGGAGAAAGTGTTTGTGGGTTTTCTTTTCAATATTTTTTGATTATAATCAGACTGTCCAGACTGGACAGGCATCCAAACTGCAACCCCAAAACAGCCCCCCCTACCCTCAGTAAACAGGCAGTGTGCATGCTTGCTGCACAGCTGGCTCTACTAATGTGAGATTATGTCGCGTGGAGACCCAATTATCCACAATTGATCCCAAACACCTCTTACTACAGCTCTGAGAGCAGCCGTGTGTGTGTGTGTGTGTGTGTGTGTGTGTGTGTGTGTGTGTGTGTGTGTGTGTGTGTGTGTGTGTGTGTGTGTGTGTGTGTGTGTGTGTGTGTGTTTTGTTGTTGCAAGGCACTTACCTCCTTAAGGGAGATCCCACATGGACGGTGTGGAGGGTGGGGTGCAGAGAGGTGTTTCCCCTCAAGGTTAAAGGATCATTCCAGATATTTCCAAGCTGGGCCGTATTTCCCCACTTTTCACCATCATCACGACTGATTGGCTTGAAAATGTCCTCACTTGCTTTGAAAAGTTTGAAGTTGGTATTGGGTTAGGGTCATTACAGCTGATCTTTATTGTGCCTAAGTACCACCCACAACCCTCAACTCCCCCCCTGGTCAGCATTCAGATAACGTTGACATGTTCTGCACCTGATTAGACTTGCATCATCAACCACGTGACACTTGAACAAATGTGCACTAAATCCGATTGATACCATTGTAACATCTAACTTTCAAAGGAGTGTTACTGTGCTGAGTGTTACCGGGCAACTACAGCAAAATGTGAGATAGACACGCTTTGGTCTCTCGAGGTGTGCCAGTTTCACGTTTTGTAAGCGTGAAACTTACATGCACGTAAAAGTAACATAACAAAAGATCACGTGACCAAGTGCAAAGGACATTTTTTGTCAGTAGTAGGAGGGAAGAGGTGTTCCCTGGTGCCGTGAGTCAGAGACTGCCATGCAGGAGGCAGAGGATTGACTCCAGGAAGTGACAATGTTGTTCTTGAGTTGTTTTTTTTTGTTTCCTTACCCCAACCATGTTGTTTTTTTTAGAACCCCAGCCATGTATTTTTCCTAAGTTTAATTTTATTGTAAATCACATGGCTCTATGTATGCAGTAGGTTTCATTTGCGTCCACTACAGGAAAACCTGTGACTGTCATGCCTAGACAGGCCAAAGCGTGGCTATTTCACGTTTTGCCTTGATACCGGGCTGCATGACCGGTGTCTAATTGATTTTGGTTAGAAGTCAGAACTCTTTTAGTGGTAGCTATGTTTGAAGAGGTGACCGACAGGGGAGTAATGTTGACTTCATATAATTAGTGGTACATTTCCGAAAATTTGATGTGTATCTCACCTGAGTACACCTGATCAGGACCTACGTTCGCCTCTTCCCAACGCACCTGGGCACGGATCATCGAAGTGCCTGGGTCCATTACGCGATATTCTCCGCCATCAGACATACTGGACTTTGGGCTCAAACATACTTGAGCATGGTATAGAGTTGCACCCTTAGTTATAGTCCCTATATGCATTGACCTCCACTGATCTGATGTTGCAATTGTGTAAAGTTGGGGGATGCATTGAGGGATTAAACATGACCGGTATTCCATTTAGACTTATTCTGTGTCGCAGTTTCAACCAGTCAGAAGTCTGAATGGGTCAATGTGTCTCAGCCAAACCCTCTATTTGAAACGATAAACCCATTTACTGCTACAAACCTTATTGATCCAAACAAAACATAAAGCATTTGTTTCGTTGTTTCATAGCTGGCTCTTGTGTTTTGGTTTCATCTCCATCAGTTAACATGTGGTTTTTTTTCCTGAATCAGTTTCTTTCTCTTTTCCTTCCTCATTTTTCAACTGAAACATTTTTCATTAAGATTTCTTCTTTCTTTCCACTTAAGTCCGTACAGGCTGTAGCTCCCGCTAGTGTTGAGCAGGAACTCTTTACCACATTCATCACTTTGGCTTTGTCTGTTGTTACTTTTGCTAAATTAATTTAAATGAAGGATTCACTCTCTGGAGACCAAGAATGTCAATGCAAACTCGAACAACAACTCATTCTGCACCAGAGTGCTGGATCAGGTGGTCTTGGATGTGGAGGCCTCGTTGATCTTACTCTGACTGCTTATGATCCAAAGCAGGCAGAGGCTGTGACTTCTTTTGGTCTGAGGTTTCAACACATTTCATTCAGTCTCTTGGCTCTCGTGTCATATTCTCCGGAAAGGGATTAAAGCAGCGGGACTGTGGGTCAAACATGTTATGAGGAAGTGAGAAAGCCAAGAGCAAGTTTCAATTCTGCAGATAAATGTCTAAATAGAAACATACAAGTTATCACTCACCTACATACACAAACAGAATTGCTTCCTGTCAGCCATCGAGCTCCAGTACGTGTGTGGTTGCTAAAAAAGGATGCTAATGCAATATGCGTCCTCATGTGTGCATTTACATATTTATGCATAATGTGCTTTTGAATGTATTACTATAGAGTCTATTTTAGTTTATGTCTGCCTGTTAACCAGTCTGTACTCCACGGTGAATACGTTTGCCCTGCCACAATCCCCAAGTACTGTAAATGAATCTTGCTTTAGTGCTATCAACACAGGGCAACCTACTCCATGAGTGAAACACACACTGTACACACACACACACACACACACACACACACACACACACACACACACACACACACACACACACACACACACACACACACACACACACACACACCCCACAATAATAATAAAAATAATAAATCGACATAGGTCCGAGATGGTGTCCAAGGAATCTCATCCCCCCATAAATTATAGCTGTAAACTTTTGCCGCCACGCAGCCTAATTAATTTTTGTGCTGTTACACAAAAGAAATGTCGAGTGACAAATGGGCGCACGATTTGAAAGCTGCCAGGTCTGCAAAACATTCTCCACTCCAATTTATAAGCAATTTTACTGTAAATCATCAAGCAGAACTCACGACTTTAGGAAGCAGGACAACATGGTAAGTGGAGCATTAAGAGACAGACAGAGGGAGAGGGCGGAGTGAGCACCGGACAAAAGGGAGAAGACATAAATCCAAATGAAAAATACATCTTTACCTTGTCGATAAAAACGTAGTACAAACTATCAATTACTAAATTATAAACATAACTGTCCATATATGTAAAGCGTTCAATATAAAACATTTCAAAATAAATAATCATATAAATATCAATAAAATACAGTATTAAATAAATCTATCAACTTTTTTGTATCCCGTCGTTCTTTCTTTAGTTTTACTTAAAATTGTCTCTTGCACCGCTATCGTCTCTGAACTAACTTGAAACTGATAGAAGTGATTGATATCTTCAGCACAACAAATCAAAATGGCACAAATCAAAATATTGGGACTTTAAACTTTATATTCTGTAACTCTCTTTGCTATCAAGCGCTTCTTGAGACTTCACAGTTGGTTGTTTGACTCTTCTTGAGCAAACGTCTCCAGTTCTCTCAGGGGAAAGCATGTCCTCTCCCAGCTGCTAGATTCAGCTTGTTCCATAGATGTTTAGTTGGATTCAGATCAGGACTCATAGCTTAGGACAGGTGCAGTGTTATTTTTCCCACAGACATAGCTCTGACAGTGGGCAGTATGGTTTGATCCAGAAAGCCTTGATAATCGTATGAATCCATTGCACCCTGCACAGACTCAAAGCACCTTGTGCGAAACAATTGAGCTTCCTCCATGTTTCACAGCAGGACTGCTCTGCTTTTCTTTGAAAGCTTCATCTTTTTCTTCCGTTAACATAGAGCTGATGTGACTTACCAAAAATCTTTAACTTTTTTTCATCTTGCCGAAGGACATTCTCCCAGACACATGGGGACTCATCAACAGTTCTGTAATCTCTCTTCAGGCTTTATGTTTTTCTTTCAAAAGTCTTCCTGGTTCTTCTTCGATGGCACTTTCTGTCTGAAAGTGACGCATGGTGCAACAATCTTTGATGTCAGCTTTTTTGTGTCTCAAAGTGTTTCTTGGATCTTTCTCCACCATGCAAACTTCCTGCTTGGAGATGACCTCGTAGGTTTTATCTTGACCATGTTTGAATGTTATTCATGTCCTCATCTCCTCAGACAACTTGCTTCTTTTCCTTCTCTTGTCCATGTTCAGTGTGGTGCACACAATGCGTCCCATGAGTCTGAATTTCTCCAAATCTCCATTAGAGAGATGCAAAGTTATCACAATGAGAATGGAGTCTCCATTTAACTATTCTTTATGCAGGATGACCGTAGAGATATCAAGGCAGGAAAACTCTTTCATGATGAATTCAAAGGAGGCGATTCAATTCAATTCAATTCAACTTTATTTATATCGCGCCAAATCACAATGTAGGTTATTTCATAGCACTTAACACATTAAAGTCCTTACAGCAGAACTTTACAACATTGAACAGAGAAACCCAACAATTCAACAATTCAACAATTCCCACATAAGCTAAGAGGAAAAAAACAACAACTCCTCTTTAAGGGAGAAAAACCTCCAACAGAGGGAAGAAAAACTCCCTTTAACAGGAAGAAACCTCTGACAGAACCAGGATCAGAGGTGGGCGGAGCATCTGTTAACAGAACCAGGCTCAGAGGTGGGCGGGGCATCTGTTAACAGAACCAGGCTCAGAGGTGGGCGGAGCATCTGTTAACAGAACCAGGATCAGAGGTGGGCGGAGCATCTGCCTCGACCGGTTGGGGTGAGAGGAGAGCAGAGAGAGAAAAGGACAGCATAGAGATAGAAGAGAAGAACTGTTGGTGGAGATGACAAGCTCAGGAGCACTTTAAAATGCTTCACCAATTAACCCTTCAATGAATACTGACAACTTATAAAGAAGAACATGTTAGTACTTCAAGAGCCTTGCCAATAACTTCTTGTTATTTTTTGTTTGAATAAACATGGTTGGTTGTTGCTGAAATATCCCGCTGTGGAACAAAGACTTGGACTAATTAGTGACTGATCAACTGATGCCTGAAAAGGGCGCAGTTTAGTAAATGAAAAAAAAATACTAAACAGAGTGTAGTGCCAACATGGTGTTAATGTCTGAACAGTGTAAAACCCTCATATGTGATTACCTCCAGTTTTGGAAATGGATTTCATAAGACAGTACAGATAGCTCAGTGGCCGACTACAACTACGTCAGCTTTCTTGTTGGTAGTACTTCTACGCAGCTTTACCACATCAGTACTAGGCAGCCCTACCAGCATCTATTCAACATTAAGACATTGCTGCGCTGTTGCTAACAGTGATGGAGAGCAGCTCCTAATGCTGGAAGAAAGCTCACTTTGACTTTGCATTGATCACCACTCTGGGCTGATTGGGGCCAATGCAAATAACAGAGAAGTGATGGACAGCGACTGGACGGCTTCAGCCCAGCCTGCAGGAATTAGCCTGCATGCTTCCAACCACACAGAGACCCTTTATCAATGTCTACGGACCTGGAGGCCAATTTGAATGTGACTGAGGCACTCAGTGGACGTGACAGTGACGGAGGAGGCCCATTGGAAGCTATGGTTCAACTGGTTGGCTCATTAAGGAGGAAGCCACAAGCTGTGTTTTCTGCATTTGATACAGCACAAGCCTTTAAAAACACTAATTGGAGTGTGAACGTATCCTTCCTCTTGCATCTGTTTTGTTTACTCTTATCTTGTAACTGAAATGAGCTCCTGTCAGATCAGCTATTGATCTCAGGTTGAAATTTATGAGACATTGTGAGAGTGTGGCAACAAGTTGAGATGAACAAAATCCCTCACAATGTAAAGAACAAAGAGCTGCATTTGTGGTGTAAGAGGGGCACCCATTGTATTCACTGGTTGTTGTGATCAGGACAACATTAAAAGTTGTATATTTGACAACATAACTAATTACATGGATTATGTTACTTCAAACTAAATACATGGACAAGCCAAAACATTAAGACCGCTCACAGAGGAAACAAATACCTTTTATTGTCTAATAACGTCAATGCATGTCAAGATTTGTGATTTATTAGATTGTATGTGAACTCTCGTAGCCAACAAGTTGGATGTGGGAAAATCAGCTAGTTTAACTGACAAAGGACTAAACAGTTATGGCCAGACGATTGTGTTGTTCAATCATCATGTGTCTGAAACCAAAAACATTAACTTTATGAAATGCACAATATGACTATCAGGCTAACATGGAACTGATTGTGAATACTGTGAATGGCCAAGTTTGCAAAAGCAAATCAGGGCTTGAAGGTTTTCTTTGTCAGCACAGTTACGTCCACCACTATTGAGGAGAAAACTATGAACCACGAACACCTGCGAAGAGACACAGTCTGAAAGTGTGCACCATTCTCCCCATATGTACAACTTGTCATGTAAAGAAAGACACACTGAAGACAGAGTTCTTGGAGAGAAATCAAGGCAGTAGTGGGATGTAGCCAGAAAGTACATCAGCTGACGCCTTTGAGTGTGGAAATTTAGAAGAAGCATAAACACTTTAGCTGTTTGTTTGTAGCATACTGAAACCTTAAGAGAGCTTATGTTTACATAAGATCACAAAAGCCAGTGACAAACATCATTTACATAATCTGTGTATGAGGAAAAAGTTGTATATGTAGTCTTTTTTGTTTCTTTTACCATACAACTTCTACAGTTTTCTGTGAAGTGAATCACAGCACAGCCATCACTCATGGCAATGCCACATTTCTAAAGGGCTGCTGTTGGTTGGAAACTTTAGGATGTTGAAGTTTAGTAAATTGTTAAAGTTAAAGAGAAGAAGTTTATCATGTTGAAAAAAATTTCAACAATTGGAAAACAAATTATAGTGTTTGAACTGCATATAGGATAAGACTAAGAGAAAGTCTGCAGTAATATTTGCACCTGACACCCTAAATTATGTTTCTCTACAATGTAATTTAGGGTTCATTTACATAGTTGTCTAAAAGACACTGAATATTCACTTTTGGAGAATAAAGCAGTATTCACCTTTCTGATGGTTCTGTTTAGCCTCCCACAGCTCCTGGTAAAGGGTAGCTACAGATCCTGATATGCTTTAATACAAAAAATGTTGCAGTGACACAACACACAGTGTGGTTATTTGCATTTGACCAAAACCACCATCTATGCCTCAATCTAACCCGGATGTGGCCCATGAACTTTGGTGTAGTAGTTGTGCAAGGGAGGTTAAACTATTGTATAGCACTTCATTCATAAAAAAATTAATAAAGGATTCCAGGGAGCACTTACACTTGTCACCGCAGGTATAAACCTTCATGGTCACAAAAACTTATTTCAACAACATTTGAAATACGTTTCCTTTCCCACCAACTACCCACTCACTCACATCACCTCCACCTGACTGTGGACCAGAGAATGACGGGGAGATGCAGACGCAGCCTCTGATGTCCTCCATGCATGTATGGCTGTGATGGAAACAAACAAAGACCAAACACGTTCCTGCAAAACAGCAGACTGTCCTTCAATCAATATAATATCAACTTCTAAAGTGAGGCCGTGTGCATTAGATATTTCATGTCCCAGCCTGAACCAGTTGGTGACATCACATGTTTCATCTACACAGTTGTAGTATTGACTTTATTGACTGGTTAGTTTCACAGCTCTGATTCATAAAGGTAAAATGCTAACTGTTAGCTGTGGTGATGGCATCATGTCAACTGTAAAAACATAACTGCAGCAGTCCATTGGTGTGTTGTAGGCGTGATCCCAAAGGGAACCATGAGCCATATCAATACATGCACCAAAATCACCCCAAATCACGGCTGAGGGACAGTCAAGTTCACCAGTGACCATTTGTCTTCGTGGCCTCCCTTTACTTTACATTTTTATAGAATTATTCTCTGTAAAATTCCTGCAGCCTATCTACTCATTATAAACTCTGGCAAGGGTAAAAAAAAAAAAAAAAAGGGAATTGCAGTCTAATTAATTATTTCCAGCTTTTGTTTCTAATTAAATGCATGGTTAGTCTACTCTGTGAAGGTGGGTGTGTCGCAACAATGCTGTTTTACCAGCACAGACACACTCGCTGAGCCCGATTCTCACTGTCACACCCACGCATCTACAAGAAACATGATGCTGAGCAGCACAACAAAGGGAAGTTTGGAAGGAAAAGTAAAGGGAAGTTCTTCTGCAGCAAAATCAGCACAAACACACACACTGTGGTTGTTCAATAAAGTGCAGCAAAGGGAGCCTGGTGTTTGTTTACAAGCCACAAAGCAGCCTCTCATACAGTTGAATGATATGAAATGTGTTTGCACATGTCACCCCCACTGCAGCAGCTTGGGCCTCAAGAACCCGCACTAACTTACATGAGACTTACCACATGCGAGAAAAAGGGACCCTAAACCATGTCCTATCTTCTAACTATGATTAATGACTGCCAACTGTCATGCATGCATCAAGAACAGAGCCATACATCATGCAATAACTACAGCTGGCAAATAGTGACAAGTACACTGAAGCCCCGCCGTAGCATAGACCTTATAGCACGTTTCAATGTTCAAGCTATTTTGATTTAATATTCAAGTACATGTGTTGGAAAAATATTCAATATGTACAATTTTGACAAAATAGAAAGCAAGAAAAAAAAGTACATGTGTGCATGGATGCATACTCACACAGACACACACACAGACACACACCTCTGTTCTCATGTAATCCGTCATCTTGCCTATGGTTTTAATTCCTGTTAACTGCATGGTTGCATGCCACTGCATCGTTCATTCTAATGGAATTGAATAACAGAGCTGCTTGGCTGCACTTGCACAGGCCTGCTTTAATTGGAATGAATGTTTTTTTTTTCTTTAACCGAAATATTCAGGCCATTTTTCTGAGCTTAAAGACAATGCGCAGCTCAAGTATTACAGTAGTTAGTTTCTCCCGCTCTGCAGCTTGGTCAAATTCAAACACTACATATATGGAGTGTAAGCTTTGTGTTGTATGGAAGTGAAGAATCTGGCTCATTACATAATTGTGCAAACACAGTATGAAGTGTAACCTGTTCAATACCAAACATGTTTACATACGTTGGTATAACATACATTTACATATCTTCAGTTATAAGACAATGGCAAATTTCAGCAATCATTGATCATTTAAAAAGTTGTTTAGCAAAACATGTCAAGCCTAAACACCTCCAGGTACTCAGAGCACCACAGACTTGAATCATTTTTAACTGTAAGGAAAAGTATTCCTGCCACAATGATAAAAAACATGTTTGTATGAAGATCACAATAAGGTTTGGTACTTGAACTCCTTTGGTGTTACCTCATTATAAGGTTCTCCCTCCCTCACAATAGATTTACTATTTCCCTGATCCATGTAGGAACAGTTATGTTGGTCCAGTCCAGTTATGATACGCTGGCAGTTAGGAAAACACACTGTGGATGGTAAAAAAAAAAAAATAATAAAAAAAAAGAGACAGTATGTGCACACTAAATACTACTGATAAGCTTATTTCTCTTCATATCTCAAGGTATTTAACCCAACATGAGTAGTTTGCAAACACTTCCAGATACTTCAGCTGTAGCAACACAATCAACACAGATTAAGATACAAATTTCATTATCATTGCATTAAAACCTCAGGGTTATCTTTAACCTGCACAGCAGTCCACTCTTTTGCCATCCTCATGTTCTGCTTCTGAATTACCTGATTCTCAAGCCCAAAATGTACTCTTTATCATCACTTGCTCACAGGCTGCGGTTCAGACAAAAAATTACGATGTAAGGCTTCTTGTCATTTCATTGCTGTATGTGGGATTATTCTCTGCTATGACTACATTGTTTTATTCACCGAAGGAGAGGAATAATGAGGTACAACTGTGGTGGGAAGAATATTTATAGTTGGGATGTGTTGGGTTCACCAGGGCCACCTCTTGATATCTTAGTAGCCACCACAGTCCTGACATCAGCCACAGTGTCACTTCTCCACCATCGGTACGGTGCAACCCTCAAACACAGAACTATATTTGTTTGCAGACGACAAAGCGTCACTGTCCTAGATGTGATGTAACTGTAACAGGTCAGGAAGTAGAGGAGTCAAGAGCACGACTCAGAGACACAGATTTGGTTAACAGATTTTACTGAGAACAGTTCAGAAAAAAAACCTAGGCGACAGTGTCCAGGGAATAATCCAAAAGGATGAGTCAAAAAATGTTCCAGAAGTCAAAGCTAGTAATCAATCCACTCAGGCAGAAGTACAGGCGAGGGGCAGGCAAAGACAGATCCAAAAAGACTAAAACTCAGGTTGTACACTACCAAACTTGCGGATTGGAAACGCTGGAACGAAGAGCTATGAACTGCAACGAACTGGCAAAGAAGTGAGGGGAGAAACAGGTAAATATACACCGGAGGACAGAGAGACTGTAGGACGCAGGAGGAAACAATCAGGGCGGGCAGACAATCACAGAAGGGAAAACACCAGGGAAGTGAAGTGACCTGAAATGACACAAGAGGTAAGTATCAAAATAAAACAGGAAATAGAACCAGAAAATTGCAAAATAAGAGAGAAAAGACTTAATGGACAGAACGACATGTGACAGTAATCCACTGAAGCTATTGACCTGAAGCGCAAATGGGAAAACATCATTTGTTTATTCCTTTCCTTTGCATGGGTTGCCTGCCCATTCTCGTCACTGTATTTGTGTACAGAGCACTCAATACTCATCAGCACACACAGTGACAACTTAGGGGCCAGATTAGTGCATGTGCAATATCCACCCTCCACCAAAGTGAATTAATTGTCTAATAGCTTTAAATTGATTAGGCATGTCTCAGGTTTGAGTTGCAAATCTCCCTCTAATCCAGGTATTTCCCCCTCAGGATAAGCATGGGATTGCTTTAATTAGCAACATGGCCATGTGTGTTGGGTACAGTAACATGGCTGCTAACACCTGGAGCTGAAGTTACAGTGTGTTTGGGTGATAAGGGCTTTCTACGGTGGTGCATTTAGCCACTTGCTCAAACACATTTAGATAATGCCACAGTAGAAAATGCTAAACTGGCATAAAATAACAAAAATCAATTTACCCAGCAGGCGCTACACCAATCTATAAATGAGAGAGGTAGAGCTTTGGGGTGTTGGCTTTGGAGTTTTCTTGTTCTAATATGTATTTGTTAAGTGTAAAAGAAAAAAATATATAGTTTCTAATTGTATGCACAAAGCTCCATAAATGTATAGATGTGTATTCCCTGTCTGTTTGTTAGATTTTATTTCGATTTTAATTTTCTACAAAATAGTTTTCATTATTTCATTCCAGCCCTGGCTTCCCATGAGAGGAACTTAATTTACATGCCATTGTGAAGTAGAAGGCTTCTAAATCAATATGTCTGAATATTGATCCTGGTACGAGTTTCATAGTTAACTATATAACGGTTTCACAGCATCGACTTACTTATCTACAGTGCTAGTTCATGAGATGTGTGTGGAAAGCTGAGATTCGTGTGACTTGATAGGTATAAACCATTTCAATATTCAAATACCCCGGCAGGTACAGTAAACAGCTTTGTCAGACCATCACTGAACAAACAATCAATTACAGTATTGAGTATGTTACTCACCTCTAAGACCTCATAGTCCAGCCACGATCCATAAAAGTCTGACAACAACTGTCTGGTTAAGTCAGCAAAGTCCAGTAAATCAAATCTAGGAAAGTATTTAGTGCAAAACATATTATTTAATCATTAATACACACAATCTGCTGTTGAATCATTTGAAATGTCCAGCAGGCACTCATCATTTTCCATGTAGTAACTGGAGCAGGAAATACTGGTGCTGCCCCAACTTCGATCTAGAGTCTTACAGAGTCATTAGGAGCTTTCATATCCTGTCGCCGGCCTACAACAGCCAACCGATGTCGGTATCAAACAGGTATCTGCCATCTGCAATGAGTGATGCTTTGTATGGCCAATCAGATTCTGATATCTGGCTTCTGTGTGTGGGTTTATACTGGAGACAAAGACTATCACGTGTAAAGACGACTCAGCGGCAATAAATTGGTTTGGTTTGCTAATTTTTAAGAGTTTTAACAATGCCTGATGGAAATTTTACAAATTTCATAGTGCTCATCTGTAATATTATACAAAGTTTGATGCATTCTCTTCTATATAAAGTACATTTTCTTTGGAAATGTCTGGACATTACTCTGAGAGAATCATGTGTAAAATAGGAATTGTTTGTGGTATTGTTATGAGATCTGAATGTGAACTAGGTCAGAATTCATACTTTGGTCCCATTATGTTTTCCAGCTAACTGGTATGGTTACAGTCATCTCCAGGCACTTGTTTGCAAAAGATTTCAGGCAGAAATAAAAACCTTCTATACTTTGGAGTGTTCAAACTTCTACAACTTAGTTCCAGTAGCATCGATAGTTATTTTGATTGTTGAGGATAAAACTTCAGATTGTTTCCTTTCAAAAGAGACCAAACACATGCTTATACCTAGCCTGGTGCCAGCCAGACCCAAGTCCACTCCCTGGATATGGGTCTGCGAACCCTCCATAAGGAATCATTTGCAGTGGTTCCATCGTACTAGACGTAGACCTCGTGTTCATTTTAACCAATCAGCATGCACTTAAACCAGCTGATTTTACTGAACGCCAGCAGCTTGATGGGGTACCGAGCGTTTATTCTGTGCTGAACGTTTGGTAAAGAAAACTGCAGCTGTGAGCTGTAGGGCTGTTAACCGAGTTCAGACAGCAAGCTGACGAAAGCAGTCCACAATATGCAGTTATGAAACAAGAACAGAAACAAATCATTTATCTTGAATGAGGTGTCAGACCCACATTGGTGAACCTCGTTGTGTTTCCGTAAAATGGAACGAAATGAAGGACACAGTCAAATGTGTCGCGACAATTTTCGTGGGAAAATTAACGTTATGTCTGACTTTGCCATTAGTGCGCTGTGAGGTTGCAGACGGTGTAAACAGCTCCTCCAGTGGGTAGTTGCAGGATTTGCTTCTTAAACTTGCAGACAACAAGCTTGATCAGCTTCCTCAAAGCCAAAACCAGTTGTTGTGATTAGGACATTATTCCTCACTGGCTTCCCACCCACTGCAAAACAACGACAAACCTGCAACTACGGTGGTGCGACAGAGGACTTGGCAGCATGTACAGTGATTTTACTGGTGAGCTGATAGCAGGACTGGGATCAGGTGACTGGTGAGAGACAAGAACTGACTGAGGACTCCTGCTGGACTGATGGAATAAGACGAGGAAGCTGACAGAAAAAGCTCATCTGTGAGACCAACATCACAAATAGAAATGTTGCTACTTGCCAATTAACATATATATTTTCACTTTCAGCATGTAAAGTTGACATGCCGTGAAGCTGACAGGAGGTTTTCTCTAAGATTAATAATTTTGCAGAAAAAAAAATCCCAAAATAAATTTAATTTACAGTCTGAATATTGTGCAGATTTCCCTTTCTTTCAACCATGTTGATAAAATACTCATTAAAGACTCGCTTGAGACAAAATATGCTTCCCTTCAACAATAAAACAGCCAACACATGAAAGGAAATACACACACTCAACAACCAGCTTGGCTAAATTACAAACAGATTTTGCACCGAAGTGTATTTCATGTAATATCATGATGAGAAATTGCCAGTGCAATCATACACAAACAACTCATTGAGAAAACCCTTGCCCTGAGCAAAAAACACAGCAGTTGGTCTCCAATATGTGAATGACAAATGAATATCACTCAGTGGGTCAGATGGTGTAGACACACTCCATGCTCCGTGCTAATCAGGCCAACCTACAGACCTCACATACCATCAGGACATCCTCCAGGGGGAAATTAGAACATTCCACTTTGCTAAATGAGTATACTTTCCTCCCTGGGCGAACGCATTGTTTATTACATGGGCAATTTCCTTATGTTTGTTGTACTACAATGGCTTACATACCAATTATAAGTACAACGTTCACTTTTATACTGACACTGAAAAGCAGGTTATAGCCACATTTACTCACATTTTCTCAGGGGCAAGCTACTAAAGGCAGAAGGAAGCTCAATATATTCTTTGATTTATTCATCAGTTAAAGTCAAATATTTAAGATGGTTGGTCTTCCTAGAAATAGTTTGTATTTGAAAAGTGCTAAGCTGCTCAATGTTGCCCTCTCAACCACACCCCACTTGTCTTTTTTACTGCGTGAGATTTAGGCTTACATTGGCAACCCATACACATTATGGGAAAGATTTCCATCAGGCAGTGACTACAATGACTTGAAGAAGCCAGTGTGGATATGAGATGACTCACCTGCTGCTCCTGTGGGGAGGTCATTGGGCTCTTGGATGTAACGTTTGCTTGATTCACCTCTCTATGTCCATCTTCATATACAGTTGATTCGTAGCATTCTGAAATAATACGTGTCTGTAATTTCTTAATTAATTATAAGTGTGTCTAAGCTATGACAATGCTAAATGATCGGGCATCATTAATTTGTGATTTATATAAAAAAAAAAAAAAGCTGTGAAGAGGCCAAATTGCAACAATGGTAGAAATGTGGAATTGTTTCATATTTAATAGTAACCATATGTTAAGTACACACAAAAAAACCTGCAAAGAGAAAAGACAAACTGCAAACAACACAAATCACAATCGCTGGTTGTACAAGTACGATACAGGAGGTACTGCTGTTGGCATCCAATCGGACCTCCTTTGTTCTGTGGTCGGTTACTGACTTACCATTAGCTACTTCTACAAGCAGTGCTTATTTCATTTGACCTTTCTGTGTATTTTTTTCTTTTCATTTTTCTTCTGTCCCTCAGACTACAGAAGTTCAATTCATTCAATGAAATTAGAACTGGCTCTGCAGCAGCTCCACTTACATCACTGTAATAAAACTAAAAGCATTGTGCTGAAATATGTCAGTGACGGTAAGGCAGCGCTCTCTTATCGGGCCTTTCACTCTGAACTACTGACCCAACACGGCAGGATGTGGCTTGGGTGTTGTAAGTGACATGACCTTGGGTACAGGTCAACCTCGAAAAAGCACGCTCAAGATCAGGGTTACACTAAGTGACTCTTATCAGTGATTGGACAGTTAACATGAATAATGACATCGCAGAGTTTCTGTTCGTGTAACGACTTACCTACGATTCAGGTAAATGTGAGTTTTGATTTATTTCATTTTATAGTATATTTTGTATACATGTACTGTACATTCTTGATTCATTATGGAGGTTGAGGTTTGACTTTTGATCACATCATCCAGCAGCAGAGTCCAGGGTGCAGTTTAGCTAGCTTTCCGTTTCCCTAAATCACTCACATATACGACGAGCAATGGTGCAATATGCTGAAAAGGTACCCATAATACGAGTGGAGATGATGCTGGTCGACATTATGAGCTTTGTATAGTTGTTGGTTCTCGTCCATTAATTTCTCTTTTTACAGCTGCTTTTACAGAAACTGCTTTGATTAGACATTTTATATTTCATTTGTTGTTGGTGAATTCATGCTCCTTATTATCTGCAACCACCTGCAAGCAGGGCCACACTGTTCAGCAGAATAAGAACAGGACCTGGGTGGTCTTTCTGGGAATTTGGGGTCTTGAATCCGAGCATAAAATATTGGGAATCTTTTTTTTTAGCTCATTACATTATTTTTCAAATCAGTGATTGAAAATGGGACTAAATGGGACTTTCAGACCTTACGTTATGGATTCAGTGTTTCTCCACCAGAAGGCAGTATTTAATGCAACAGTGTTAGCAGAGTAATTAAACATGACAAATAATAATGTATAAGAAGAAGCTTCTCAGATGTTTTTGTGGGTTATAGAGGGTGCATGTCTCAGGCTCTCAGTATTTCTATCCCTTCTATGCACTTGCTATAAGAAGATACTTACACACACACACACACACACACACACACACGCACACACACACACACACACATATGATATTTTACTTATCTTTTGTTCAGTCACGTGTCTGAAGGCAGCAAAACTGGAAACCCCTTTATTTATGTCGGACTTTCTCTAGGTGGCACTCTTTCCTTTGAATGTTCAGAAGTTGATCAAATGGCTCATTTTTCTTTTGCATATTCAACAAAAAACAAAAGTGAAAAATTCCTGAATTCCTGTGCAGCAAAGGATTTCTTTCTTGAAAAGAGCTCCTGGGGCCTGGATGGTTGAAGTGGGAAAAGGTCTGGCAACAGGTTGCGTCTCTCCTGAACTACACCTTTAAAAGGGAATCATGCATTAGAAGGAGCCACCCCTCCCCCCCCTCCACCCCAATATGACTTAAATAGTCTGAAGAAATGGTCCTGTGAGTTAAACATGCTCTTCTGACTTTGAGAGGAGGAGGAAGTGTAAAGAGTAGTGAGGTGGCAAGACAAACAGCTCGTCAGCAGAGGTCAGCTTATCAGGCTGCTACATGACTGTGTATCACCCACTCGCTGAGTATCGAGCCAGGGAAATGTGGCTCAGCGATCAACCAGCCCGCTCCATTGATTAACAGCTTTTTCTCATTCCTGGCCAAGAAATTGGCTTCCCCCCCAACATGTGTGGTTTGTTTGAGGAGAAACGAGGCCCGGTGCCATGTGTTTGTGTGCTTACGCTACGTCCGCTCTGAGGAGAGGGTACACTTCCAGCTGAGCCACTCTGCATTTAAAACTAGCAGCCAAATGCTTTTCATATGGAGAGGGGCTCGAAAAAAAAACCTCTTCTCAGTTTGAAGGCAAGAATCTCAGTGTTCGCCTGCTGGGCCTGATCTTCCTATTGGCTCAATATTTTGGCCCCCGTTGTACCCTAAAGTAAACCATTTTGTACAACCCCGCCCCTCCCTCCTCTAAGCAGTCACCCCCCTCTCATCACACACATGCACATACTGTACACTTATTTTGGCTCTGGGCGTGTGGGCTATTCAACCATCCTGACTCAGAGATTTAAAATGTCATTTAAAACCCATTCAGTGCTGTTAAGGCTTGTTTTATTTTTCCTGCTTTAGCCTACAAGGTCAGTTTGCACCAACAGCTGATGAGCGATCAATAGGAGATTTGAATTTAAAGAGCCGTGGCCCCGGGGGCGGTCAGTCGCCGGTGCATGGTGTTACCACAAGAGGGGGGGGGGGGGGGCTAAGCCCAGGGGCTCAACAAAGACCTATATCCTTCCACACACCCTCCACCCCCACCTTCCACTCCACCTCCCCAAGCTTGGTTAACTCTCAAGACCATGATTAATTCATGGTGGATTACAGTCTGGAGGCAGGGGAGAAAACTAGGATTGCATACGGTCCTAACTGCATGCGCAGGGTTAGGGAGATAAAGGTTCCCCCGGATTCATGCCACAATCCCATCGCCCGACTCGCTTCCCTACAAGTATGAATAATTTTTTTCATCCTCCCTGCAGAAGATCATGCCTCAGTGTTTGGACTTCTTGATTATTATTGCGGCTATGTTCGCTGAAATAAGTTAGAAGACGTCCCTCCCTGCTGCCAGACCGCACTGCTAGAACAGAAAGCTGCGGGGAATAATAATGTCGGAGCAGGCTAATAAAAGCATAACAAGCAGGAGAGTCGTGGTCACAGCAATTTCATCATTGTCCTTCACAGTCTCACAGCTAACTGCTCACGGTTAGTCGACGACCTCGAGTAACTGAAAGGAAGAATGTGAAAAAGAAACGGCATCAGGATAAGTTGTGAATTCGCTCCCCCTTGTGTTGGCTCCAGCAAGTCCACAAAATGCTTCCACGCTGGGAGAAAAGTTAAATCAGCAGAAACGTTTTTTTGTTGTTCCAGCCCTTGTTCTATTTGTCTATGAATTGTTCAGGATCTGCTGCAACGCTGTGGCAGGCAGAAAGAGAAACCCCAATGCTGACAGTTTAAGACTAGCATCACAAACCTCACCAGGACTCCGTAGTGCTTCACTACAACCCCGCTACAAGCTTCCAAGTTCTCCTTCTGACATCTTTCTTTCTTTTGTGTGTCTTTTCATCCCTTCCTGCCAAATGCCAGTTCAGTTCCACGCATTGTTTTTGCTTCCCATTAATCAGAATTAACAACTGTTTACCTGTCACCACGTCTACAAAAGCCAATTATTTCACCCTCCAAGTGATGGAAAATAAGATGTGTAGACAAAAAGCGTTCATTATGAAATGAGTGAAACTGGTTTCTTACAAAGAGCGCTGTGACACACAGCTGCAATAATATTATGTTTTACATGATACACTTTAATGTAAGGATATACTGTAAGATAACGGCTCCAAAGAAAGTGTGTTAAAAAATTCACGTGTATTTTCTAGTTTTATTAGAAACACATTTTTTGTCAACATGTTGTATTTATACAGTGAATGGTCTAATATGCACTGGAGGTCACATAAGCTTAGGTTTATTGGAACAATAAAAGACATACCATGAGGGCTTGATATTCAAAGAGATGCAGCAGCTACTAGCTGCTTATTTGACCATCAATTTTTAATAGTTTGGATTTTTCTTCTTTGAAGACACAAAAATAAAACCTGTCTAAGTATGTTATAATAACAATTTTATGAATGTATTGTCAGCAGACTAAAAAAATTAAGAAGTCAATGACTCCTTTTAACACTTACATTTTGTCTCAACACGTTCTGCGATGATGGTGCAAAGCACTTTAACAGTATTTGTGCTATTCTTTTTTTTAATTTGGCAAATTTCTACTCGTGTTTTTATTATTTTTTCACCTTTTTTGTAAACAACATCTTGTACAAACTAGCACAGTGAACCACAACCCCAGCAAATGTGTTTTTATCTCCATACAATATAAATGAAATCAATACAAAAGTTTGGTTGGTTGCTTGGAACATTTTTATATGGATCGAGAGGTTCTAAAACATGGTTTTCGAGACTTCTGGACTCCTGAATTAAATAGATTACGTAAACAGTTGACTGTTCTAAGTCCCATTTAGAACCCCAGTAAAAGATTTCAACATTTCAAGTTCACTTCCATTTTAAATAAAGGGTTTGCAGTCCATTGAAGGTTTTTACTGGTTTGCCTTTTGAAGGCGGCCTTCCTCAGATTTGGTGAAAATTCTGAAACCGAAACAAACAAATAGTCGAGGCAGAGAAAAAAAACAAACAACTGTCATTTCCTCGGGCCTTCAGAAACATAGTGTGAAAAAGATTAAGTGTCAATATGGCAGAGCCTTAGGAGGCAAAGAGGTCTGAGGAGCTTCTGAATAAATACAAGGGACACATCTCGTGCCTCGGACATAGTCTGAACGCCGCTCAGCCTTCCTACAGTGCCAGGTCAGCACACAACCAACCCTCTGCCCCTTTACTCTCTCTGTAAAGCTATTGAAGTCTTTGACAGTAGCTAATGATATTTTCATGTTCGGGACATACTATAGGAAAAGGGTTGTTTTTTTTTACCCCACCGGTGAGTGTTAGGGTGTTTGGTCGCGATGCCAGGCCACCGACAGGAATCAGGACGGGTGACAGGGTGTCCCATGGGCCCAAACAAAGGGTAGGGAGTCGGGGGCAGTTAAGCAGTCTCACCCAGGTTTGTTTTTTTTCTTTTCTTTTTTTCGTAAGTCCTGTTTTTGGATGCAGGGTGAGTGGGTTGAGAGAAGCAATTGAAACACCCAAACACAATACTGAAGACAATGTTTTGAAGCATAATTTGTATGCCTGAAACACTCCCCCCCCAAAAAAAAAAAAAAATAAAATAAAAAAAATAATGATCAGCAAACTAAATGGGGAAATAAATAAATAAATATTAAAACACCAAAAAAAAAGAAAAAAAAAGAAGAAGAAGAAGGGTTCAATGACGTTGCCCTAACCCTGTCGATATCCATGTCTCTGTTCTGGACTCCAGCCCCCAGACACCACCAAACCTCGCCACCCTCCATCAGCCAGATCTCTGGCAGGTAGAGTCTGCTCTCTCAAAAAACTACCACACGGTGCCCTCATTCATTTCCGAGGGCGGGTGGGACAGGTGGTTGTTGTATCCGCTACCGTTCAGCGACAGTGAGGTAAAAGGCGGACTAGGACCGAACACCTCGGATGAGATGCCGTGCAGGGGCCCAGGGATGCCGGGCTCCGGGCTGGGAGAGTCCCCCGGGTGGTGGGACATGATATCGGAGAAGCGCTGCACCTCGCTGGAGGGGTGGTGGCCCGGCAGGGGGTGGTCCATACCTCCGAGAGGGGTGCCCGTGGGGCCTGAGGAGGGCACGAAGGGGAGATCGACCGGGGTCTGGGCCTGCGATGACGGAGGCCCCTGAGGGAAGAAGTCATAGTTCCCTCCCGGGCCGTAGTACTCGCTTTGATAATCTGCAGATCCAAGAGAAGAAGAAAAAAATCTGCGTTAGCTCTGACTGAGAACAATGGGTGTGCAGAAATAATTCCGGGGACGTTGAGGAATTCATTGAATATACATAGCTTGATTTGTATTAGAGAGAGAGAGAGAGAGACCCTCGCCGTGCTACATTAGTCACAGAGCACGTTACACTTAAATCAAAACTGCAATTGGGTGGGGAGAACAACGTGGCCACAAAAATTAATTAAATTGGGGGCCATTTCATCAGCGATTCTACCTACTGAGACCGACTTTTTCAATTCAGCAGAATATTATTAGACTTTTTGCTTCAGCAGAAAGGACAAAGGCCTGGGCACAAATGAAATTCTCTGAAATTCATCAGATATTTCAAAGCATTTGAAAAAATAGTGCAGTGTTGGTGTCAAATCTCTCAGATATAAACTAATTTAACTTTAAGTCAATTCCCTGCTCACTGATTTCCAAAGGCCTACGGATGAGGTGACCCAAACTGATTTATGCATTTATGAATATACAAAATTGCATTAATGGTAAGGAAAAGCAGAAAATCACTGCATTGCATCTATTTGTTTATATGGATATTATTTTAATTGAGAGCACAAATTAACAAGAGCTTGATGTGACAACAATCAGAAAGCTTAAAGTGTATAGGCCTAATATAGTATCTATTTACTTGTGGTGGAAATGTCTATAAAAAGTCACTGCTTTATTCCTTATTCAACAGCCTGACCGATGAGGTGCTCATGGAATGAAATAGGGTAATGTAGCGCATAACTGAAAATGATAAATAATATAGGAAACAGGAGAACATTCAGACAAGATTTTAAAAAAACATCAAATACAATTTCGAGTAAAACGTTGAAAGTCAGAATCCCATCAAACGTTATTTTAACGTTAAATAAAGATATCTTTAATAAAAGCAAACACTTTGGAGGATATTAAGATGTACTTTTTTTCTTTAACAGAATGAACTAAATAAAATTCATACCTCCATAGTAGGAGAAGGGCCCATTGGGGATGAGCTCCCCGGGCTCCAGCCGGTCCACCAGCGTCCTCATCCGCCTCGGGCTCCGGAAAAACGCGTGCCTCCGGGCGCCCAGCGCGCTCAGCTGCTTCATGCGCCTCTCTTTGGAACGTCGGTTCTGGAACCAGACCTGGATATACACACACACACACACACACACACACACACACACACACACACACACACACACACACACACACACACACACACACATATGGGTCACCTCGTGTCACTCGGCAAACATGCAATAGGCTGATCACGTTATTGTCATTGCAAGTCAATATTCTGTGCGCGGCATGTGAGGAGAGGAAGAAGTGGAGATGACGTGGAGCGGGGTTACAAACTGCTTTACTCTATTCATAAATATCTAAACAAAAATGTGAGTTTTTGTCAATATGAAAAGAACAAAAAAATCTCGGCGTGTAAATTCTCCCACATTCAAAGAAATTGTAATTAGGTGTCTTATTTACCTTGGCACCTGCACCGCGCTGGCTTCTTATTAGAGTCAATAACCGCGCTCTCTGTGTGTTTTGCGACGTGCGTGATGAGCCGGTGCCTTAAATCCGCAAGGCTCTGCGGCGGAGAGGACTGCGCCCAATTATCGTTACAGGAGCGGGAGTCACATATAACCTCCCTAATGATCTTTTAACCCTCCATTTACTCCGACTGAAGGCTACAGCAGCGGGGGCTTAAAATCTCCAATTAATACTTAATAGGGGGGTTGTTACCAATATATTACCGGGCTCTTGGAGGTTATCATTTCCTAATCTATAGGCCGGCTTCCTTTAATTACGCTCTTCCCTTTTCCACCCTCATACATATTAGATACTCCTACTTCACTTTCCCTTTATCGCCATTAATCTGCAAACTAAACCTTTTTACTTTTGATCTGCCCCGCAGCCTTAAACACATTTTCTTAAAAAAAAACACACAAAAAAAACCCAACTCATATTTATGAAATAAACACATGAAACTCTGCTTTAAAATAATGTGTGCCACCTTTTCCCTTGGATTTCGGCATTAATCAATTACTGAAAATGTTTTTTTTTCCAATACTTTGGTGCGTCGCAGAAACTGTTTTTGAACCTGTAAAAAAATATAGTGAAAAAATGCCCCTAGAATATCATAGTTTATTCCCACTAATAATTATGATGATGTGTCGTCAGTTGGCTGTGATGCTCCTTGTTTAACTAGATGCGGCCCTGCTGTAATTCAGAGTTCTGAGTAGACAATCTGAAGACCCTTGAAACAGATTTCTGCCTTTCCACTTGGCTGGAAATGCTCACAGCATGGCTAAATGTGGTCGCAAAACGTGATGGCAGCGCTGTGCCAGGACTCCCAGCGCTCCCAGCAGCCTTGGCGCCAGTTGGCGACTTTGCCCCGTCGCGCGCGCCAAGAATCAAAAATACCCATATAAATTACCCGTTTCCAAATCAACCTCGTCCTCGGCCAATCTTTGGCTTAATGAATTCAATGTGACCGCGCAGTTTGGAGGGAAGATGCCTCCGTTAAAGAGGGCTGAAGGATGTGAAAAGGGGGTTGAGGGGTGGGGTGATGCTGGGGGAGGTGGAGCCTCTCAGATGGGATGAGGCCTGCACGGTCATGGCAGTCTGGCAGCTTGGCAGGGACATTTTTCCATAAAATATAAGCTGTTACATCACACCTTTTAATGGGTGCGTAACACCCTATAAAACAGAAAGGGCGCGAGCCCACCTCCTCAACCTGTGGGTGTCCTCTGAATTCTATTTCCGTAATATTTCGGACCATTTTAGACATATTTAGAGGAGCACAGTTGAGCCCGGGCGGTCTGGCACATGAAATGTCAGAAATGTTTACTTCTTTAAAAAAAAAACAAAAAAAAAACATGCCGATTGTGATGTAAAAATTACCTGAATAAATTCTTCCAAAATGTATTATCCTTTTAGCCATTTCAGTTCTGTGTCTGGTTGTTACCATAGCAATTACAACCATTTAATCGTTACTGGTTTTCTTGTGAGTTGAAGTGATCTAAACTCGCCACACAAACGGCAGAACTACCGGCCGCTGTCAGCTGGTCCAGGCTGGGACTCACTGACCGGGAGTCCTCAGGCTTTTACAGCATTTTAACCAGCACGACTATTTATTACTGAACCGTAGAAAAAGACCGCGGACGGCGAAACCTGCAGGCCTACCGTTATTACAACAGCGATCTGAATGGGTGTGTGTGTGTGTGTGTGTGTGTGTGTGTGTGTGTGTGTGTGTGTGTGTGTGTGTGTGTGTGTGTGTGTGTGTGTGTGTGTGTGTGTGTGTGTGTGTGTGTGTGTGTGTGTGGGGGGGGGCACGTGGAGCCTAGTCTGATATGATGTGTTTATTTAATTGAATGGTGAAGTTAAAGCTCCGCTCCCTTTACCTGGATGACCCTCATGTTGAGGCCGGTCTCCTGGGCCAGCTGCTCCCTGATGTGTCTGGTGGGTTTGGGGGTGGCAGCGAACGCCGCCTTCAGCGTCTCGAGCTGCTTGGCCTTGATGGTGGTCCGGGGCCCGCGCCGTTTCCCTCCCAGGTTCTGGTCGTCGTTCTCGTTGTTAACTGTCTCCTTGTCGGACAAGGCGGCTATCTCCGTGTCTTTTAGGACCACGTCGTCCTGAAGCTGGTCTTGAGAGTCCGGTGATAAACTCGGGTCGCTGCATGCCGTTACTGCTGAAATGACATGAATATGATTATCTGTCCAGAGCCATAACACGGGGGTTATTCCAGCGATAAACTAATCCACCTAGCGGTCAATTAAAGGTGGCAGACCTCAGGTAGGTGATGCAGAGGTCCTTCTAGCGCCAACATTAGGAATAATAAACAATATTTTCTGAAAGATTCATCCAGTGTTTTGCATCTGTGAACGGTATTAATACGTTTGTGGTATAGAATAACTTAAAGAATAGGACATTTATTATACAGATAAAAAGAGCTGATTTGGTCTTTTCTCAAATTTCAAGTATGAAGTAAAAATTGCAAACAATATTAGTAAAAACGACCTTCCATGACAGATTTGGGAACAAAGCTATTTAGGACAAATTAATGTGAGGATGATCTGAGCAGCTCTCAGAGGCTCCAAATAAAAATATTAGGCATTTGGGAGCGGAGTGTCAATAGGCTGTTTTTTGTTGAGGAATTCTACTCCCTGGGTGCCGTCTACGTCCTGGACATGGACATGATGAAGTCACTGCGAGGCTGAACACATCACATCCATCACAATTTATCCCGCTTTGAGCGCGCGCTGCACACACACACACACACAGCATCCCAAACACACAGGTCTGCCTCCGTACCTGAGAGGAGGTTGCTGTCTTTTACACTGGCGTTGCTTAGGTAATCTTCTTTACAAACGAATTTGTTCTCGTCGATGATGTACAGCTCCTCGCCGGTGGAGAGCTGCTTATTGCACATCATGCAGGTGAAGCAGTTGAGGTGAAACACTTTGCTCCGGGCCCTCCGGACCAGGTCGTTGGGAGAGATGCCCTGCGAACAACCGCCACACTTGGTGCCGAACCGCCTGCAGGAAATGAGCTGGGATTATTGTTGTTGTCAAAGATATATTTTACATTTTTTAAAGCTTTTAAATACAAATATATGAACATGCGGCCAGGTTTGGAGAACACGCGGAGAGGATGGGGACGGATTGAAGGAACGCAGACGCAGATTGACATTTTATAATGCTGCTGACTGGATTCAGTATCCTGAAGTCACATTTCTGTGTGACAAAATATCACCGATTTATAATGGAGCATTGCCGTTTTGCTCAGGCCAAGAAATTATTATTAATATTCACGTTTCCTTGTAGGCTGAAAACGCAATGTATGGACTACAATGAACAGTAATCTATTTTCAATACATGTTAACATTCAATTTAAAAAAAGATAACTAGGGTGGATAAAGAAGAAAAGAAAACAGCGCCATGAGCTTACTTTTTTCTCTCTTTTTTTTTAAAGGAGGCTATTTTAGTTTTTTTTTTTTTTTTTAACCTTGACCTGTTTTCAAAATCAAACAAAATAAATAAAAATTCATGCCCAATGGTACTAATAATACATTACAATAAGATACAATGTCATTTTAAAAAAAAAAAAAAAACGTTTTTTCGGTGGCCAAACATGATTTCTTTCCTCTATAAAATATTTCACAACAGTGTGACTACTTTTTATTTAATTTATTACATTTTAACATCTATATTTATATTTGCAATCTGTTTGTTTTGAATACAATACTAGGCCTATGTTGAAAAAGGTCAATTTCAGTAAATAAACGGGGTTCTCGCGGGGTGGTTTCGGAATAATAAATTATAGCCCTGCCACTGACTTCACCGGTAAACAATGTGTATTGAGTGGTGTGCACTGCTTGTTGACTGCACGTCTGTGATTGCATTGTCTGCGGACTTGATCTTTTCGACTAGTTTACTATTCAAATCCACTTATCACGTCCTCCTCAGCCGGACTGAGCAAACACACCGGGCTGCGGCTCCTGTGGCCGGGGTTTGATCCTGAGCGCTGCCCCGGCAGCCGGCACGATGTTAAAAAGAAATACACCCCAAGTGTGATTTCCTTGATTTCCTAACAAACCCCCCTCTCCCCGCTGAGAGAGCACACACGCGTTTAGTGTCGCTGCTAGTCTTTTGTTGTTATTTTGCATAAGAATCCAAATTAACAAGCTTTTAATTACTCACTGCTAATCAAAGCTTATCGCCCCCAAGTCCTCATTGACGCCTGCAGGCACGGACAGGTCGGTTTATTCATTTATTTAGCGAAAACATAAACGAGAGACTCTGCCCTCAGTGTAAATAAGCATGAGCAGTCAACAGATGTTTGTAACATGTTTTTTGATTATCGGGTTTATCTTTCCTATTCACTAATTTACTTTATTTTAACTGTAAAAACAGATTAACTTAACATTTTGTTCTGATGTTTGATAATGAATACAGCAAAAGTAACAGTTGTAAAAAGAAATAGAAGATACGGTATTTATCTAACTGACTTTTTTGTTTGACGACTAAAGGTCATGTTCCGTTAAATGCCATGTTTTTAGAGTTTCCATTTACTTTTGGGAGATAATGCGCCATCAACATCTGTGCCCCTGTTTTTGCTAATATTTAAATTCTCTTTATATCATTTTCTTCATGCATCTGTGCCAGTTTACCTGCTGCCACTACAATCCGGCTTCGCTCATAAAAAACAGTTTCATCACAAACAAAAACACTGTTGGTGAGTTTTTCTGCCACCTTCCCCGAGCTTACCTAAAGAAATCATTTTTGCAGTACAGTCTCCCCTCTCGAGAAAAACATTTCTCTGTCAAATTACATTTGCACTCGCAGCACTGCACGCACTTGACGTGCCAAGCTCTGTCCAGCACGTTGAGCAGAAAGCGGTCCAGGATAGGCCTCTCGCAGCCGGCGCAGTGGACCATGGCTTTGGCTGGGCTACAACCCCCACAAATGAAGCACACGCTCAAACAAAATCAACAGCGCAGGCCGAGCATTGACCGAGTATCTGCTTTCTCCCTCCCCGATTCGCCTGGAGCTCCCGGGTCAATGTGCGCGGAGTAGCCAGTCGATCAGGTGTCACCACAGATTTTCCCCTGCATGCGTAAAAAGGCTCAGCGTCCAAAAAAAAAAAAAAAAAAAAAGAAAAAGAAAAAGAAAAGAAAAGAAACGAACCAGGATGGGATGGCAACCGGGTCCTCTCCGCTGGAAAAACCAAAAGGGGAAAAATAAATCAGTCCTTTAATGGATCCGAGGCGAAATTCAACCAGGGTGTAGATTTCAACACATGAAGCTGCGGATCGGCTCAGGCAAGAAGAGCGCAGCCAGTTTGGTTGTCCCGGCGCTCTTGGAAGTGACGCATTGGTGTGCCAGGCAGGGCTGGAAGACGCGTCTAGTAAAATGCTTTTAGGGCAGAGCTGTCACACAACAAGACACGCACGCCTATAAATAATTCAGTGTACTTTAACATGGCAGCGTATCCACTGTTCAAAAACACGCCGAGAAACAAAATCACACACCCAAGAGATTAAAAAAAAGAGTGTTTTCCCCCTCGCCTTGTCGGATGATCCTGGATGTTTGGATGCGATGGTGGGGGATGCTGGGACGCTGGTGGCTCCGGTAGTAGTCAGTGTGTATGCTGGGATGCCCGTCAGTCTCCAGTACCGTGCTTATGCTGGGATGCGCTGGGTCTCCAGTACACTGTCTTGCTCCTAACGCTCCAACCCAGCCTTATTCCCATCCTCCTGACGTCAGGCCGCGGCCGGACCAATCAGCGCCGCGCCATGCCAGCAACCATCAAGCCGCCCCATCATAACCCAGCGAGGGCTCTGCCTGCTATTTATGCCACACACTCAAGACACCAATTGTCAAGAATTTCCCTGCAAACTGTCATATGTTAGTGAATGTGTTTGGAGGAAGCAGCGGCGGCGGAGGGCGAGCCGCGCGGAGGGAGAGACGCCACTTCTCAGCTGCTGAGCAAATTGTCTTCTGGGCATGAGGGGGACATGAAGGAGGAATCTGAGCAGGTAGATACAGTGGCGTCTTCCGGATAAAGAGGCTGGAGGCGCATATTGCATAGCGCGCGCGCGCTCTCTCTGTTTATTCGTGTGAAGTTGCTTTGTGCCAGAAAATAGTGCTGATAGTAGCGGAATATGTTTGTTCTGTTGATTTGAGAATAACTGGAGGCTTTTATCATCAATATACCAGCCGTACGTTAAACATATACAATGTAACAGCCTGCTTTGCACTTGAACGCATCACGTGTTGAACGAAATGTTTAATTACACAGCAGGAAGCAGCGCACCGCCGAGATCTTATGCAGGTGAGATATGACGCGGTCTCATCCGTAGCTGTAGCGCGCGATCCATCCGTTTTGTCTTTGGTGTGACGGAGGGGAAGCGTGGAAGTGAAAGACCGAAAGGCTCTAAAGTTGACAGGTCGTGCAGCTCAGCCCGTGAGGAAGCGGCCCAGACACCTCGGACGATTTATTAGGGAGGTCCAATCCACTTCAAGTCCACCTTAAATAAATAACACCGTGACCCTAACAGCCCGCTGGATTATTAGTCGTTTCCGATCAAAGAGATCCGTCCCGTCTTTTGTTTTGATGGTTTTCAGGCCTGAACTTTTCAACACTTCTCAGTTTTGTTTCTCAATGAAAATAGATTGTCTAGTTTACAGCGGGAAAAGTTTACATGCTTGTTGAACAAATTCGTTTCGTTCCACTGTCTGACCAAGATTTGCATTTGACAGGAAACTAGTTTGGAGTAATTCATTTCTGAAACGTTTATTATCACAGACTGTTCCATTGTGGCCTGTAAAACGATAGATTAATAAATGTAGCTGTATTAAGAAAATGCTGTATCGTATTTTTGTTGTAAAGAAGTGTGGTTTTATTTTCCTGTCTTAAAATGAAATCAAGTCGCGCGCTTCTCGCACTTTAAAGCAGAAAAAGCGACCAGGGGACACCCGTTTATTCTGGAGCAGTAGCCCGCCAGCACCCTCCTGCATATGGGCTGCTTCTCATGCAAAACGCCCGCCCGTCTCCGTCCAGCTGCCCCCCATTTCTCTCCCCCCCCCCCCCCACACACACACACACACCGGCGTCTGGGGAGCGCCCCATTCAACAGGACATGTGTTACTGGCTTAAAGAAAAAAAGAGATAAGGCTTCAGAACACACACTCCATCTCTTTTTCTTTTCTTGTTTTCACTTTACCACCGCAGCACAGTGCTGTCCTCTCCTTCTGCTCGCGTCTTTTCCCTCCGTTTTACACTTTATTTAGCTCTGTCCGCATCTAAGCATCTTTCATGTCCAGTTTCAACTTGGGGGTAGGGGTGGGGGTTGGGTGGGGGGGGGGGGTTCTGCTGCTGCTACAGAGAACTCGTGCTCCATGACAACTGAGCGCTCCGTTCTCCACAGAAGGGCAATCAGCTATTGAAATGTTGCGTTTCCTTTGGAATATAAAACTCACTTTATGTCTATTTTGTTCTGCACTAAAACCTGCAAAAGAATCTGACAATAACCCCAGAAATCCCGCAGTCTGCAGGCCTTACACTCTGCAACACCACACAAACTTGTAAACGAAGCATGTAAACAACAAAAGTTGTTGTTATTTGCATGTGTAGAAGATGCCTTGATAGTCTGTCAGTGGGGATAATCTCTGCTTGATTTAGAAAAAGCCACAGAGAGAAAAAGCCAGCTCACGGAGGAAGATTAATCCACGAATAGAAGGAAATCAAAATATAGGCTATAGGCTTAAACATATCTCAACTCCCCTCCAGGCAAAGACACTATTACATGCAAAAAATGGTTTTAACCTTACCACTGTAATCCTTCACTAGCAATAGATTTTTATTCTCACCCATATTTTCATTTTGGCAGAAGTTGTGAATTGGGGTTTGTCGTGCAGTCTGCAAGTTAAAGAAAACAAAACTTATTTTCCCTCATTTTTAGGTTAAATCTCAGAATGATTTGAGCCTGTTAAGAGAATGAAAATGGGCTCTCCAAACCAATCAGAAATGTACCTGGTATACGTTCCCAAAAAGACACGTTTTATTTTCTTCACATTTGATATTTCTGCATTTCTTTTCCTTTGTCTAAAGTGTAATTGTGGACACTTTGCCACACGGTTAAGAAAGGGGGTATTCTTGTATCAGGGCCATAGTGTTGTAAAGCAGCCCAGGAGATTTGGGGTTTATGAAGTGCAGACAAGTGAACTGGTACACTGCGAGATAATTAATCTGAGATAATGAATGAGGCTGTGAAGATGCATGCAATCATTAATTCTAATCATGACACGTTTATTTGTCTCCCTTCTCTCCTCCAGGCTCAGTTTAGAGACACAATGTCACCACAACAATGTATGAAGAGCACGGCTAGAGGAGGGAGAGGACTTTGGGATAAAGGCTAAATTCTGCAGCTGGAGCAGGTGATTAGATGGATTGTGGGGGGAAAGGTGTTTAAAATGGGAGATACTGGGGTGGCCATGGCTGTGGGAGCGACCTTACAGCCGGGGCAGGGCAAGCTGCCGAGGGGGTGACTCCGGTAGAGAGAAATATCACCCCCGACTGGAGCTTTGATCAACTGAGTGTACCGGGGAGGGGGAGGAGGAGGAGGAGGAGGGTGGGTGGAGGGCCGGGTACCGGTCCGCTGCTCTGCTCAGCTGCTTGCAGCCTCTTTGAAAGATTTAAAAAAAAAAAAAAACTTGTTTTAAGAAAAGAATATTGCAAACAGCTGGTGAAAATCATTATTTATAATACGCAATGATCATTATGGACCATGAATACGTTTGTTTTATGATACAAATAGTTCAATTTCTGTGAAACCAGCTAACTTAATATCATTTGTATAATTTTTCATCTCTATTCCGAGTAAAAAAAAACTTCACCACATGAAATGGGAGAAATTATTCCAAGGTGCAGCTGTGGCTGAATGCACGTTTTTTGAAAAGAAAGAAAATGAAAAGCCCACGAGAAATAAGGCACAGATTATTTTATTTTATGGCATTGTCATTATTGTGTAGCTGTGGACCAAAGATGACAAATGAATTTACGAGTTTAAATTCGATTTTCTTCAGAAAAAAAAAAGAAAGAACAAAAAAAAAAAAATCGTTTCTGCCAGTAACGAAAACCAACACCAGAATTCAGTTAATTAAAATGTTCAAAATACGCTGCAAACGTCGTGTTTCACGCGCCCACCAGGAGAAAGCTGTTTTAACAGTGTGTACAATGCGTTCTCCATGAACCACTTAACTTCTATATTGGTTGCGCAAACTGCTTTTGAGCGAGCACATTTAGTGCAACAAATTTGCTCCATATTAGTAAAGTGTGTTTGTGTAGGGGAGGACATGCTGCTGGAGAGGGTGGTGCCCAGCCCAGTCTGTCAATCATTCTGCACCGCATTATCACGCACTTCCAGGACCGACAGCCGACCCTCCCTCCTTCATCCATCCATCTGTCCATCTGTCCGTGCCTCCGTCCATCCGTGCCCGCGCGCGGTGCTCACGCAACAGAAAAGGCCCCTGTGGCAGAGATTCACAGTCTACAGCGGTACAACCCAAATGAGTGGGGAGGCTGCAGCAGCCAGCACCAAAGGAGAGTCCCACGATCGACTGACTGAACTGTGCAACCCCCCCCCCCCCGCCCCCCTTCCCCTCCTGTACATCAGCCAAACATATGCCGATGTGAACTCGACGTGGATTATTGAGTCAACAGCAACTCTATGCAAACATTTTTCCAGACTTCCCAACTCCGGTCCTGGCCTGTGCTGAGAGAAATCCAATGGGATTTATAGATCATCTCCCTACAGCTGTCCCTTCTCAGTCAGTCAGTCACCCCCCCCTCGACCCCCAAGCAACACACACTCCATCCACACACACTGGGCAACATTCAGAGGCTCATGATCCGACCTCCAGAACCGTCCTCAGCTACAGCCACCGCTGTCTTCTGTGTGTTTTCTCAAGGAGATCATATGAGTCAGTGAGTAGGGGGCTTGGGGGTCCAGAACAGTAACCTTCACCCAGAAACAAGGCCACCGCCAGTGTCCCGCTCACTCCTCTAGGGGGCGAATTCAAGCCGGATAAATAAAGGGCTCAGGCCTTGATGATGTTATAATTGCTATAATATTATTATTATTATTATTATTATATCTTTAATTCCAAATTATTGCTGTCACAATAAAACATCCCACCTCTCCCTGCCATCAATATGACTAGTTATACAGTACCACTGGATACATTGTAAATATATATTATTTTTGGTATTTTCTAAATTAGGTTTGACAGGCAACGTTCTTGACTTGAAGCAGTAATATATCTTTAAATATTTAAAGTTGATTTATAAGTGCTGAAGCAAGCAAGCCAATACGAAAACAGATAATAATGGTCCAAATATTTAGTGATTTGTCAAAAACGGTATTGTTTCTATTTTTGAAAAAAAAAAACAAAAAAAAAACAACAACTGTGAAAATAATATTCATCTAAATACAGGGCGGAGGTCAGAAGGTTTCTACAGAGAATCTGTTAAAGAAAAGAAAAGAAAAATCTGCATCACTTCTGTCTCATTAGTTTCAGAACTGACTGACTGAACCAGGTGAGAATCATCAATAAAACACCTTCAGCCTCAGTCAAATCTAAAAATACAAAAAAAATACAAAAAAAGGGGGAAAAAAGGGATTTTTCTCAGACGAAAACGCTGCAATCAGACTCGGTGAGAAATGATCATACATAAAGGAAGCAGCCTCTAAAGCATTTCCCCTAGTTTAGATTAATGGTACTGCGCGCTTATTCTGCAGTCGGGGTGAAAGGGCTGGGATCACTAATGATTATAATATAATGTGTGGCAATAACCACTCCCTTTGAGATATTATCGCCCGCTGGCCAATGCTCAGGGGACGAGCTGCATGGCTGCAGAGCGGCAGATAGCTGCTGCTGCTGCTGCAGCCACCGCAGCGGATTTCTGCGCTCTGAAATAAAAAGCCCGCAAGCATGGAGGAAGGCAGAGCTGGCCGCTGCTGATACCTGCATTAAAATATACAGCAGACCAGAGCGGCCTGTTAATGCTGTATTTTGTTTCCCCCTTTTTATTTTTTTAAATGATGAGATGATGAAGATTTTTATGACTGAGCATATCAGCGCTGTAGATTTTTTTTTTTTTTTTTTACCAATTACAGCTGTAAATCAAACTCAGGAAAAAAAATCCTTTTTACTTGTTTTTAATAGCAACCATTTAAACTGATTAAATTACAACAACGAAAGAACATTGTGCGCCTTCTAAACGGTGTTTTACTGTAGCAAGAGGCGCTGCAGTAAAACCCTGAACTTAATGGTTCTGTGGTTAGAGCAGCGCAGCAGGTGTATATTCTGCTTTAATAGACTCAAATTCTATTTTCCCCTCAAAATCAAAATGAGAGAACTCAAAGAAGCTAAAGTGTGAGTCTTAACATTTTCTGACCAACAAACTCTTTGTTAATTGCGAGAATGGTCTCAAATGATTTACACTTTTTGTGTTTGATTTTATTCAAAGTCTACAATCAGAGACGACTGGAGAAAAATCTCGTGCGAAGAAAATCTAAGCATTGACACTAAAAGTCTGCCTTTGTAAAATATATTTGAGATATTAATTAGTAGTGCTTTGCTAATTTTATACCTACACATATGTCAGAGATGAGCGAAACGTGAATAATCCCTGGCCTATCAGGACATCATCATAATTATTATTTTTTTTCATGAAAACCGCCTTTAAAAGCAACTGTAGGCCTGTAATAATGCAAAGTTACTGCTCTTTTTTTTTTTTTACAAATCTTCCTCATTTAAGAGCTACTCAGTTAATATTGTGGAGTCACAGATGTCCACAATTTTCACCCCCCATTCATGGAAAACAATCATCCCACCCCCCTACCCCCCCTCTCAGCCCCCCAAAATTAAACAAGAACCATAAAGCTTCCAATTATTCTTTAATGTGGACGCGCACAACTTTTCCAGCGTCGATTGGGCTCGAAATCCGCATAATTATCGACATCCAATGATCAATAACAGCTCAGTCCTCAACAACGGCGGCGTAAAAAAAGGCTGTTCTGAAGGGAAGGAGGGGACGAGAGGGAGGAGGAGGAGGAGGAAGAAGTGTAGTGAGTGATGCTGCTGTGTTGGACGCACCGCGGCCAATCCCGCCCTATCCATCTTCATTGGAGCTTTTGTGTGCGCAAAAAGCAAAGGCGCGCATAAGGTAAAGCCCGCATCAAAGCCGCGGCTTTATTTTTATATCCAATAGATCAGCAGGCAGACAAAGCTTTATTTTCGCCAGGAGAGAGATATTTTACCTCCGCCTTACGGTTTTATGTTGGAGAGGTGTCAGCCGCTGGAAATGAATGGCTAATGCATAGGCAAAGCGCTGCTCCGCTCGCATGCTGCACGTCAGAGGGGGGCTGCAGGGAAGAGCAGCGGGGATTTAGGGCCCCTGGGGGCCCAGCATGGGGAACTGAGCACTAGGGGTGTCCGAGGAATCCAGGCTCCACTCATGCTGTAGCTCACGACACAGCTGAACACAAAAGCACAGTTAAACACGCACTAATAAATGAATTTCCCAGAACTAGACTTTTTAATACCCCCTCTCCCCCCTCCCACACACACACCTACCTACTCATACACACACAGCCATCCCATTATTTATTTTTTTATTTATTCTAGGTTATACTGTTTAGTGGCGACAAGAACACAATAAGTGAAAAAAAACCTTCACAAAATACAAATGTGCAGACAAATATTACATTTCTGATTAAATTAAATAAATCTGGTTTGGCAAAATGAATCTACACTCGATTATCACTTATTCTCTTTTTCAGAAACTGTCGGGATCTTCGACTGATCCTAGCTCCTGTAGTGACTGGACGTGTAGCTCATTCCACAGCTGACCAAAGGACACAGTGCGCGAGTTCGTCTTCCCTTCATCAACATTTCAGGGCCGTCCTCAGTATTTCTGTGGATTAAAAGAACAGCCCCCGGTTTACCCCGCCACCCTGCCAGCCCCTCCTCAAACATCTTTTGTATCATCACAGCTCATACTGTGAGGTAAATTAGTAGGATGAGGAATGTGTGTGCAGAAAAATAAAAGCCTTGGATCTTTGTTAAAATCCAGGGCCGGTTGGAGCCTTTATGGGGACATAAGTGCCCCCCCCCCCCCAATCCTTTCACCCGTTCCCATTGTTTGTGTATATTACTGTAGGTCATACTGTAAGTGGACATTCATGGCACCAGAAATGTTCTTTAGAGTTACATAGTAGCTCCTTTCTACAGGATTATATATAGATTTATATATATAATGCTTAATAACTTCCCATGTAAACATCACAGAACCATAGTTATGGGTTTAAATTTAAGAGGACACTTGTACCATTAGAGGTAGTGTATTAGCAAACATTATTATTATCTACATAGCACATAAATAGCACCTAAAATGTGTAATTTATTTAAAAATATAAGGATTTTATTGACACGTATTCAGGTTTTTTTAAATAGCCTTTGAAAAACACATAGTGCCCTCACTGGTAATAAGGTTGGATGATACTTTTATTAATTGGCTACAAGACAACAGCATAAACATTTAATTTCCTATTTTCATAGCTTTTAAGTTACTAATAATTTTAAGAGCTGCATTTCTTTTTTTATACAGGCCTTCGTTCAATGAGTAACTTTCCTTTTCCTGTAACCGCTGGCACCCACACGCTGTCAGTGCTGCAGAAAAACACAATCTACCATCACCCACCAGCTTCAAAAGGAAGTTTGCAGTCTACAGATGTGAAGAACAACAATTTTACAATGAATGGATTAAATAGTTAGTTTTTTCTGCACCAATGATGATGAAATTTAACTCATACTTTCACCAACAACCTAAAGTACAGATACAAATCTACAAAGTGGATGTGGATCACAGGCAGCACACAGTCGAAAACAAACACATATCAGTTAATGCATGTGCTGGCTGTTAAAGATCTACCAGCAGTCCCTTTAAGGGGTCCCAAGATTCACCTGCATGACTCATTTTTCAGCTGTTTGTAAGGTTACATATGAGCTTCGGTGATCTTCTACATTTAGCTGGTAAAATATGAGGAAATGCTTCAAAACTATACAGATTAGTCTAATTATTTTTGAATAAATACCAAAATTGTGACAAAAATGTGTGTATTGTTGTAAGGCCCTCTTCCTTGCCAAAAATGAATTAAGTAGTATGTTTAAAAAAAAAAATATATATATGTTGGGGTCAAAATTCATAACAGACCACACTATCAAAATAAATCTGATATTACAATTCATTCAGCTGTTCAAACAGTATTTTTCCAATTCTTCATTAAAAGGTCCAATCCGAACACTTTTCATTTAAAGCATGGCTGTGGAGGGTTTGCGGTGCATCGAGGGAGCTTAACAGGAGAAATGTTCCAGTGTCCCATGATGGACTAAATGTTGTTTTAGAGGCTTTTCTGTACTAATAACATTACATTTACTTTCAATTTATGAATGCACATATTCAAATGTAAAGATGTTGAATAGTGCTTCAAATACAAGCATCCTCCAAACAAATCTGTTGGAATCAGCTTTGAAATATTCCCATTAGCCGAATCCAGCCCAGACCCCCCCAACACAACCCCATATAGAACTATTAGCTAGTTGTTAAAATCTTATGCACTGTTCACTCCCTGACACGAATGCAGATTTCTCGCTATATGCTGCAAAGAGTTAACGAGATTTACAATGCTGCTCAAAACACAGAGCTTCCCTGTCATATTTCCCCCTCATGCTAAATAGAAATCTTAAGAAGTAATTGGAATTTACTGCATACCTGAATAACTGCATATAAATAAGCACACATTTCATCGGGGGGTTCACTGACACTGTTTGGTCGCATAAAAACCGCTGCATACATTATAATACACAGCAAATAATCTTATTTTGCTGCAGCCTTCGCTACATGTCTGGGATTCCGTCCAAATTACCGAGGATTCAAACAAGCGTTTTCAATTTATTAAACCTATATGGGCAACATTTCATTTTAATGGGACGATTTATTTCTGGGAAGGGATTATCAAGGGTTGCTGGAAACCATGGCAGTGTGTAAATCTGACAGTGTTGGTTGGAAGGCAGGCGGCCTGTTTTCACTGGACAGGTTCAGGGGCCACTCAAAGGCCTCGACACCTTCCTACGTCCTGCAGCCGAAAGGCAGAACTAGCTCGTTGACTTTGGCCATGTCTCCCAGCCAAATTCCTCAATTCTCAACACCTTTATGAGCCTGCATGCGCTTACTGAATTTGGTGGGAGAGGACACAAATCCTCCGGATGGGATTGGCAGTCATGCCCCCGGTCTTTCGGCCCGACACGCTCAGGATGTAAAGTGGCCGTCGACGGCGCGACCCCCCGGTCGAGAGGGCTCAGCGGATTTGGAGATAATGACATTGCCGCCTCTATTAAGATTCACATTAACCATTTCACCACACGACCCCATTTCCCTTTGTCCTAGACCTATGTCAAAAGCCTCGCGGTCTCACCGTGCCTGTGGTAATATTCAAAGCTGACCAAACAACCAGCAGGCGCACCTCTTCTATATCTGGAAAGGACAAAAGTAAGGCTGTCTATATGCAAAGAATACACTGAAAATATATCCCACTTGTTGAAAGCAAACCACCTTAACATTCATGGAGCAAACTATTTGGCTGCAAATTAGATCCCCAAAGCTGCTGTCTGACATTTTCCACAGTGGAGCCCACACTCACACGAGCACTCTTATTCTACACCCAATGAAAGACATCTGCACCAAGTGACCTCTCTTTTTCTCGCTGTCTGTCTCTCACACACACACACACACACACACACACACACACACACACACACACACACACACACACACACACACACACACACACACACACACACACACACACACACACACACACACACACACACACACACACACACACACACACACACACACACACACACAGAGCAGCACAACTGTCCTTGTTAGGACGTTGCATTACCTTACAGTCATTGAACACAGCCTAACCCAAACCCAAACCCAAACCCTAAATTTAATCATACAGGGCCTCAGAAATTACATTTGCCTCATTAGGATGAGGTCTTGGTCTCCATGAGGACTTCTGGTCCAAACAAGGTCAGTGTTTATACTGGAAAAAGTCCAAAAATCGTACCGAAAAATGTGCGTCCCTGCGTGCGCACACACACACACACACACACACACACACACACAACCTCGTTGCTTTCCCTGCTGGCCCCCAGAGCTGTGACTGTGGGAGGGAGGCCAAATTGTTTGTCTCTCCCTGTGTCAAGGCGCTGCAGCGGGGATGAGACCATGAGAACAACTGCTCGCTGTCTGGCTTCTGGCTGATGGCTCCATCAGGTCTGAGCAACAGGGAGCCTGACGCTGGATGAGCTGGAAGCTGCGTGTGTCTGTGTGTGTGTGTGTGTGTGTGTGTGTGTGTGTGTGTGTGTGTGTGTGTGTGTGTGTGTGTGTGTGTGTGTGTGTGTGTGTGTGTGTGCGTGCGTGCGTGTGTGTGTGTGTGTGTTGGAGGAGTGGTAGCTTGATCTTTGCAGGAGTCAGGAGGGATGCTGTGTCCAACCAAGATGGGCGAGTTATAGCAGAGCTTGAAAAGTGATTGTTGGGGAAGCAAAGTGCAAAATAACTATATCACCGAGTCATTAGGAGCAAAGATGGAAAACAAAACATGTCAGAGACTCATGCCACAGATTGCAATGTCAAACTATGAAACTGAGCAATCGGGGACTTCCTGTTTAGGACAAACCTGAATATCCCTCTAAAAATCTGGATCCCTTCCATAAACTGTTTTCTTTTTTGAAGGCTGCCACGTCAGGAAATGCTCATTTTGGAGCACAGCGACATCAAATCGTTTTTTAGCGTATGTAGGAGAACTTACTGCTGGGTTCATGTTCGTGCCATCTAGTGTTTCAAGTCTTCTTTGACTTTTTAGGGTTCAATTGGTGCCTATAGTCCAGCATTTTGGGAAGCATGCTCACGTAGGTTATTTCCAAAGAGGTAAAAAAATATCATGGAGGAAAAGTGCACTTGGCCTAGTTTAGTATAGTTTATATATGACCAGCACACGTTTTTGGTGAAGTTTCCATAAAGGCACGATGGTATCACACACGGCCACTTCACCATGACCCCAAAACTCCAGATATCTGCTCACTGTCACTTTCCGGGCTGTTGTTTGCTGGGAAATAGGTCCATCGTGTACCTCGCTCTTCAAACACAATCACGTCGTCTTCTTACGTGCAGGTTAAATAAACATTCTACTGTATATGTACAACAGTGAGTTTTAAAGATGATTGGAAGGAGACATGCTCACTGTTTTCCAGTCGGGCTCCAGTTAGCATCGGCCTTCTCATCTCACTCTCGTTCATGGGACATTTTATAAAATTATACCTCCTTTAACATCCTGCTTCCTGCTCTCCCCTCACCACAACCCGCCCACCAGTAAGTCCGGTTCCGCTTTATAATGTTCTGAGGTTCTGTTGTGAGGACTTTTCAGTGGTAAGTGCACTGCAGTGACCTGCTGAGATTTGGCTCTATGTGAATACAATGAAATTTAATGAATACAGAATGTAAACACAAGATAACAGACAATAAACTTTTATGGCTGATTTGTAAAAATGTAACTCAGGCAGCTATAAAATGTGTTATTTACGAAAGAAAATCTACACCTTATTTTCAAAAGACATGGTTGTCTGAGATTTCTACATAAATAAACTGTAAGCTTTGGAATCAGTTGGTCCTATAAGGTCTAAAAGGTGAATGTTGACCACTGTGTTTACTTACCCAGACATAAATACTGTACACAGCAGCAAGGTGACTGCTAACAGTCGTCTCGTGTTTATTGGCATTTCCTCGACATCGATTTTCTCCAGTGCATTTACTGGAGAGTATTTAGTCATATTTCCATACCAGCTCATGCATTTGGCTGAACTCTGTTTCCATTCGTATCACTTCCTGACTCTTCTCCTGCGATAATGTGGATGGGGTAGTTATGCCGCTGCATGGAGAACCCTCCTCCTCTCCCGACTCGCTATGCCTGCTGATGAGTTGAAAGGGTTAGGAGGTCGCAACCTTCCTGGGGGATGTTTTACGATGACACGGCCGGGAAGGTCTGATTTGTCTCTACTGGAGCGTGCTGCTGGTGTCTTCACACCCAGCCAGAGAGAAAGAGAGATAGAGATAAATACAGGACGGCAGGGGGAAAGAGAGAGTGTGTGCACGGAGGAGGAGTGGCGGTGAAGGTGCGTGTGCGGGGTGGGGAGTGTTTGTCGGAGGTTGGACGTGGCAAGGTGGAGGAGGGTGTGCTGTAAATTAGCTGGCTTGGCAGACTGATGGTCAGCAGCAGTTTCAGAGAACAGCACCCACCTTGACCCCGCTTAGGACATCCAGCTTAACCCCTAGGGAGGAGGAGGAGGAGGAGGAGGAGGAGGAAGCTATTACAGGTCAGATGTGACCACGTGGGCTCACTTGTATTACTCCGTAGTAAACACACAAATTCTTGTCAGTGGTCTCTCGTTTAGATAGTCATTCAACACCTCTGCTGTGTCTGCAGCCAGCTGTCAGTCCACCAGAGGAAACCATGTCGAGGTCACGCGTTGCTTCGTCTGAGGGTGAAAAGTACGGTGCTCTGCGTTTAGGCACCAAAGCACATGCGAAGAGCTCAAACATGTAAGACCAGGGTTTATAGAGGTCATGTGATGTAGTTCAAAGAGTGATAAAATCCATTCACGGATGAGGTCGGGTGTGGTTGGATGGCACAAACAATGGACCCCCACACAGGAAACTGCTGTAACCACCTGGTTTTCTGTGCTTTGCATAATTTTAAACACATTTTCCCAAACAATTCTGACATATTTGGTCTCACTGAAATTCTGGGAACGTCACGAAGATTCAGATTAAAGTTCTGCAGGTTCTGCATGGCAATGAATACACAAAAATGAACCAAAATACAGAAACTCTGAGTGCTGCCAGTGACTCTTTATCGTCTCTTAACATACAAAGTGGTATTATAAGATGTTTGACTGGAGTTTAACATAACCAGCAATAGCGGCCAGAAGTCCAATGAAAACAATAGAACAAAGGCATACAGGGACGAGCAGGATACGGCATAAGGTGACATCCTTTGTCTCTGATTGTACAGTCTAGATGATATCAGATGATACTATTGATAATAGCGGAGCCAGGTTCTAGTATTCATCCCTGCATATGTCTGAAACGCTGAGCTTCTGACCTTTTTTACAACATGTCTGCATGACACAGATTCTTTGCAAAGTTTGCACACAAAAATGGAAAGATTTTGTTTTAGACAGCATGTAGTCTTCTCCACCTTCCACAAAAATTCACCACATATAATAAATTGGCCTGTATTAAACAAATTAATCTCACGCTTGGCAGTTCATCGATCTGCTGTTTGGCTCTTGCCTATTTGCAATCATGGAGCTCATTAATGGAGAAAATTATCTGAGTCACCCTGAGGTGCTTCAGCTGGGGAGGAGAGAGTTAAAAAAGCTGCAGGGACGCTCCACGAGAGACAGAGAGAGTGGTGGCTTCATTTGCATGGAGTTTGCAGGAATGCACTCCCCTATGGGGCGTAGGTGGGAGAGTTAGCACCCTGCAACACACAGCCCCAACACACTCTAATAAATCATGTAATCCCTGATACTGGAAGACAAACATGGGAGCAGATCTAATCAGGACTTGGCAGAATCCTTTTATCTGAGCCCATCTCTGCCCGGTCACACACAGTACACAGTCCCGCGCTCCTCTTATGACAAACACTCAAGTGGGTGATAGTCATTGATGGATAGGAACTGGTGGGGAGGGGTAGGGGTGGGGAGTGGGTGGGCGACAGGGCCAGTTGGAGTGGGGGCTCCAAGACCAGTGCTGATAGATGGTATTCATCTTAAAGTCTGACCCTTTCCATACCAAATAAGCTCTTCAGTGAATTCTGCTGGATGTAAAAACCCCTGAAGCATCTTAAACATCATCACAATGTAAAAAAAAAAAAAATAAATAAATCCAGAATTCAAAAATATTGAGATTAAAGGTAAAAGTCTTGTAATCTTCTTTTTATTTGGTTGATCCTTGAGGTAAGAAAACTCCATGTGCAAACCAGCAATGAATATATTCTACAAACAAGGATTAAAGACTAAAATATAAACTGTAAAGAGCTATTTATATCAAACACCTAACAAAACAAAACGTTCAGTGTTTCACATTAAAAGCATCAAACAGGCAATTGAGCCAAAATTAATTTGTCAGATAAGGAACTTTTTATGAGTTTCATTTGAGCTGGACGTCGAGTTGAATATACAGAGTTTAGTGCTAAACACGGGGAAATCTCTCTTTGCTTTGCTGACAATAGACAATTTTAGAGACTTAAATTTTGTATATGGACACAACATTGGCTCAACCAAGCAGTTTCAGCTTGTAAGGCAAGATATTTTACCTTTGACATATTTCACAGATTATAAAAAAGCAAGATTGTGCAAATGCACTGTGAACAGAAGAATCATGAGTCAAATGTGACAGCTAGCTTCTGTAAAATACTACTTTATTTTGGAGAGTTAAGGTCACAGAGCTGCTGTTGAAAAACTAGGAAAGAGCATCAGCACCCACTCTGTTGCACTGGGTGACACGTTCCTTCATTACCATGAATGCACACTGTCATTTGTTTTGATAGAATACACCAGGTATTATTTATGAATGGAGGTTGTACCAGTGTAACACAGTTTTCTACATTGTGATCTGACTGGAGATCTCAGGGTCATGCCATTTTTGGAGCAGTTCGGTTTTCGTAGGTGTAAAATGTCTGTTTGACATTGGACTTTGCAAAACTGAACCTTATTACTGGACTTAATATGTATTATTCTACTGGCATTATAATAATGGCATTTCCAAGGATACTGCAATAACTAACGTTCCTGTTGTGACTCGGAAGAATGATGTTTCCCTGCTGCTGCTGCTGTTTGAGGCGCAGTAGAGGAAGCACATGGCTCCATCTAATAGTTTCGGCATTTTTCACATTGAATAAAAATACAAATTCTAATTAACCAAAGATCAGCTGTGCAAGTTACACATGCTTGTGTGAGCATCGTCGGCATTTTACTTACACACCTGAAACCTGAGCGGAGAGCGCACATCAAGCACATGGAGCGAGTGCGTTGTCATGTTGGAGTACCAAAGTGACACACTTCAGGTCGTTTACACTGAATATTTTCCATCAGAACGTCACAGCAGAACTTGATGTTAACAGTGTGACCCTCGGGGACAAATTCATAATGCGACACCCCACGAATGTAAAAAAAAAAACTACACGCCTGACCTGATGCGCCTTTTTCAGTTCTGGCCACTTGGAAATGTCACTCAGAACACCTCTGGAGGCTTATTGCTTCATCGCCATAGGCTTTCTGAAGTATGTCAGATTCATTGCTGATTGATTGACACCCAATTTGACCATTTCTCACTAAAGCATGTGTAAACATTTAATCAACTGACTAAACTTGGAGAATATAGCTTCTCTGTGCTCCATGCAGGTCACTGCGCTGCACACTGTTCGAGTGCTACAGGAGCAGTCGCGGAACTTTTTATCCATCCTTGAACATGTCTCTCCTATGAACAGTTACAGCTGTTAAAAAAGTTTTGAAAACTTCCATCAGACACCTTTGGGTGACATCATAGAGTCTACATCCCCATTTATCTACAAAGAAACTGGTTCAATATTGACGTCATACACCGGTTCAAGGAGCACCCTCCTTTTTAGATCTACTGTACACACACACACACACACACACACACACACACACACACACACACACACACACACACACACACACACACACACACACACACAGTGGCAGCCGGCAAACCTTGATGTTGTGTAAATATCAATCAGACAATGTGTAAATGTAGCACCAAAAATGAAAGTGACCTCATGCAGTCATCAGAGGAACTCATATCTTTGATACCCCCTTTATGATTCCAGTTTGAAACATTTTCCAGAGCTGATTTAAAATGAATTCACTTGAACCGGACCCCCTCCTGAAAATATTCCCCATGTCAGTTACAGGTAGACGGCTGGATAGGCGCCCCTCTGCTTTCTGTAACACCGCAGCCCACCATGAATCAAACACGCTGACAATTCACCGGGGAGCCATCACCGGGAATATATAGCAGCTTCTGGGTTACTTTGTATTGTAATAGATGCATTGTGCAGCTAAAGAATATCCCAGTCCGTATTCAAGCAGAATGAACAAAAAGGGGAGCAGAAGAAAGAGTCTGGTGCAGATTCGGGGAGAAAGTAGCATAATTAGAAAGAGATGGGATCGGGGGAGGTTCAGTTGCTCTAGATGTGAAATCTAATTTCTATATAATGTCATTTAAATCCTGTGATCCAAGAATTGTATTTGAACTCGGATTATCGGAATCATCAGCCCGTGAATGCCTAAGATCCCTGGCACTGTTTGTGTGTGTGTGTGTGTGTGTGTGTGTGTGTGTGTGTGTGTGTGTGTGTGTGTGTGTGTGTGTGTGTGTGCGTGTGCGTGTGCGTGTGTGTGTGTGTGTGTGTGTGTGTAGGAGAAGGAGAAGGAGGGGGAGGGGATTTAGTGTTCCCCAAGTTCACAAGTTTCAAGCTTTTTTGGGATGATTATAGTGGCGGAAAGAAAAGATGAAATCCATTTAAAAGTTGAACAAAAAGATGGAGCGGGGGGGAATAAAGGAGATATTGAAGGCAGCACATGAAGGGAAAAACAAAATGAATCCGCAGACACAATGAGTGTGATCTAATTTACGTAGAGAACCTTTTATCTTTTACTTCCAATCACCAATAATAGTTTAGAAGCAACCATGAAGACAATGAAATGAAGAAGGAATGTGTGTACATATATATATATATATATATATATATATATATCTATATATATATATATATATATACACAGTAAATATATTGCTGTAATGCCTAGCTGTTATACACTTTGTGCAGGTTTTGCAAAAGTTGCATTACGCCCACTCCTGGAAACCTGCAGAGTGTGTTTTGATTGTTAATGATGGAGCAGCAAACATCAATAAAACATATCTCATACTTCATGCTTCTGCCATTCACGTACACTGTGTGTACTCTGCATGTCTGTTGAGGACAATAAAGTTTATTTTAGGCTGGTCAGCTCTTCAGGGAAACGGAGGAATTCTGGGAGATACAGTTTATGATACATGGAAGAAACTCTATCATCATTTACTGGATGAAACAGCAAGAAACAACACGGCTTTATGAATCCCTTTGGAGAAATGCAAACTTCAGTTGAGAATAATAAATAAATAATAACTGAAACCAGCTGATGTGCCCCAAGGCAAGGGCATTTATCCAGGGAAATATTGTTAAGATTTCTTTTCTCTTTTTTTCTTTGAAAGAACTCCCTGATCCGTCTCATACACACAGTTACACCGAGAAAGTAGTCGCGGCAGCCTCCTGCCATATCTACTGCAACGTGTCTGTCATTGAATATTTCCTGTGAAAACAATGACTCTGCATTAGCATTTCTAGCTCAGCTGACCAAATCAGTTTTTCATGGATGTGATGTTGTCTGACAAAATCAAAATGGATTCAATTATATGACAGCAGCTTCATGCTCGGCTACATGTTTAACAGACACACAGCTCATGAGTTCTACAACTGTGTTCAGTCTCAAGCTGCTTATTGTGATCACCTTTAACACAACCAAATTTACATTTACATATTTTTCCAGTTTTGTTGTGAGAAAACTTGTGTAATAAAAAGTGATTTAATGTCAGCCCATAAGCATGACATGTTAATCAGCAGTCTGTCTCCAACTGCTGCAGCTGCTCATACAATGTAATGAATTCAACAAAAGTCCAGGTTCATGACGGCACATTTGCTGCACATTTGACTGCTTAAGAAGAACGATCACGGTGAAAGTTAGAAGTGACTAAATATTGTATTCACACGTTTTCATAAAGCTGGACAGGTCAGCAGTCTCAAAAAGGGCAGAGGGGGAAGTGGAAGCCAGTTGCAGCGTCACTCCGAGCACAGACTTCAGAGGTTGGACGTCAGCGCAGTATGAAAACTGTTTAAACAAGCAGGCTGAATGTAAAATTGAAAAAACAAAAAAAGAAGCCTTCAATCGGTGCTGCTGGAGACAAACTGCAACAAGCAGATACATCAGAAAACAACTGTTCAGAGCAGAGAACTGAACACTCACACAAATGCAGATTCATGGGAGGCCTCATACTTCCAGCTAATTTATATCAGCATGCGTGAATGCTCTTTACAGGCACACAGTCTGACCCTCAGTGGCTGATTAGTAAGTCATAGTTTTAGAAAAGCTCTGCTTTGGGGGGAATAAGAGGCCATTTAATTCTGTATGGAGGACTGATGGACAATAGTGGAGTTGGGGGGCTAAATGCTTTGTTCGAGTGCCCCTTGGTGGAGGGAACATGGTCGAAGCTAGCAACACGTTTTCACTACCCCACACAGATTATTCCTGCAAGACAGGAGAAAGCAGAAACAAGTGACTTATCCTGTAGCAGTCATTTTATTTTATTTTATTTCCACACAGCAGAGCTTGTCAGTTCACCACACTGTGCAGCAGCCAACTCACATCTATCACATTTCTGAGCACATGAACACCTCAGAACTTTTCTGTAGCACAAACTCAATCCATCTGTGCACACTGGCCGTGTCTCACTTCACGTGCATATGTACTGGATATTTGGAGTTAGTATGTTCACCCTGACAAGTATGACAACATGCAGTGCACTCACTCCCCAGATGACATCCACATAACGGCCAAAAACTGAGTGTGAAACGCTGGACACGTCTCACCCTCAATGGTCACCATCATGGATACATAGCGGAAAAGGAAATAAGCTGCTTTGGAAGCTGCAGCTGTCGTGGACAACGACATTGTGCCAAGTTGTACACGTCCTGCACTAAACTTTGCATTTTTTACAGAGAACCCTATTCTGCTGTTCGTCAGCATGTTTACTGTGTGCTTGAAGGGCCCAAAAACACATTGATTCGTGAGGAAAATGAGCAAACAAAGCCAGCAGATATGTTGGCAGGTGATGCATTCAAATGTCATTTCTGGTAAGTGCAGGCGGACATGTGCAATTTGAGACAAAACCACCCTGTTGAAATTCACACACCACACAAGTAAGCGTATTAGATGTAAGTCTACTATGTTATATAAAGTGTTAAGCATGCCACAGACTAATCAGTACTGTGTTATTGTGTTTGTAGTTGAAAAGTCTTGGTTAATATGATTTTAACCAGCTTCATTCAGGTCTGGGATCTCTGTGCGTCATATTGACTTATTGATCATTATTGAGCACGGTTTGCCAGCAGTCACTTTGTCTCTCTGATGACATTGTGACAGCAGAAGGTCTGTTGCACCTTCTAGTAAGATAATTTGGCTTAAGGCTATATTTGTGCCTTGAGTTGGTTTAGGACCATCACAAACATTACAACCATTAAGAATGTATTGCAAAGCAGGAGAGAAGAGAGAATGCTGTTTCATCTGAATGAAGATGAATAAAACCGCTTGGTTCCTGTGTTCCTGCGGAAGAAGAAGATGGAGCCGTACGTAAATGAAACGGGCGAAGAATCAGGAGGAAACCTCCGATATCTAACACACGCTAGAAATAAATGTCATTTTTCCCACCTGTAAATGACCTGTGGGCAAACATGGCTAAGTACAGACTATTTTACCAAACCTAGTTACGAGTAAAAATGGTAATTTAGCCTAACAATTAAATAAATTGGATGGCCAAAGAACTAGAGACACCTGTTAGAGTCCAGCAGCACAAAGTGAACCATCCAATAACTGAAAAGGGTTCTCCAAGTTTCAATAAAAAAAACTGAACATGAAGGGAACTCTTTTGTGTATTTGTTGGTCTAAAACTTACAAAAGCATGCAATGTTTGTTTTTAAATAATAAATAAAAAGGTGAATACATTTGGAAAAAAACAACTATTTGTTTGACGCATTCTTTTTTTGATTTGACAATAAGCAAAAAGTAAATATTCTGGAGATCCTCCTGCCATCATGTGAGTGAAGTTACATTGTTTGATGACTTGTTTGAGTTATCCTTAAAAACAAAACAAATTCCATCTGCCGATGAAAGCTCAACCTTTACTGTCAATAAGATTATTTGACTGAATACTTGAAAACAATCCCTCACTGCAGCAGTAGGACTTCCATTTTGTACGATTGCATCCATAAGACATGCAGCACATGTCTCTCTGTCTCGTCTTCTCTGTGCAGTGTAACAGAGAATCCAGCAGCCTCCGTCCCAGCGCGCTGAGCTGACAATAAAACAGAAGAAGCTCTCAGTGGAGCCTACAGGTGTGCTGCATTGTCTTTCCTCTGTGACAGCCCTGAAAGGAGAACATGCTACTCACTGTGGCGAGCCTGATTATAGTGGCGTTATCGACCAGCTCCCTGGTGTAATTCCCAGATACAGAGCGGCAGAGACATACGCAGGTAACACTCGGAATCTTTTATCTCCACCGAGCAGCCGACGGCAGGGTGAGAGTTCTCCTTTCCCTCAAGCCAAAACATTGAATACTGGCAGGGATGCCGCCGTTACATACTTCTTCCTCCTAGTCCAGACATGTGCTTTAAACTCAGTCAGTTATTGTGGACACACATCTGCAGAGAAGAACATGAAGTCAATTCTAAGACCGGCTTCAAAGAAGATCAGAGTCAAGATGGAGACTGGAACAAATCAAGATCACAACAGAGATACATGCAGCCTCGGATCCACTCTGTTCACCTTTTAAACATCATCATCGCCATATTTTAAAACAAAGTTTGATCCATTCGACGAAGGCATATAGTGATAGATTGTAAGCTCTTTGTTCAGGCTTCACATTGATTTATTACAAAGGAAGCAGCAGTTGTAAACATGATGTGAGTCAGCGGACAGACTGCTCCTGAGCTGGGCTTGTGCCGGCTGAACCGGTTGGCCATTGATGATGCAAAGACAGATTGTTGTTTTTCCTGACGATACACAGAACTGTTGCTGAGACAAGTGACTTGAGCTCCTTCATTTAAATCCATCTGCCTTTTCAATCCAGACAAGTCATGCTGTCTCCTTTCCCTACTCACCTACTTGATTCTAGCTGCTGTGTGTGTGTGTGTGTGTGTGTGTGTGTGTGTGTGTGTGTGTGTGTGTGTGTGTGTGTGTGTGTGTGTGTGTGTGTGTGTGTGTGTGTGTGTGTGTGTGTGTGTGTGTGTGTGTGTGTGTGAGTGTGAGTGCTATCTTAACATGGCAGATCTGTTTTTGGCTGGCCAGCTAAAGCATGAAATTCACTTGTAAATGTATACACACTGATGAGCCAAAACAACGTGGCCACTCAAAGATGAAGCGAATAGCATTGATTATCTGTAACAACGGTACATTTCAAGTTCTGGGACGTAGTGGGAAGGAAGTGAACAGTCAATTCCTCTAGTCAAGGTGTCTACAGGAGAAATGGGCACCAGGTTACACAGAAGGTGTACAATAGGGTGAGCAGCGTGTTAGCAGAGCAGCAGCATCTCTGATTCTCTATACGACTAGATGGGAATGTGTTGAGGCTCACTGTTGAGCTGCAGGTCGCTCTCATGTTGGAGGCAGCTCAAAACATCATCTCTGTAGTTGCATATGTAAAAAAAAAAGCAAATAGATATTAACTGTAAACATATGCTTTGAGGGCACTGGCTGGAGAATTCAAACACACGACTCAGAAACAGGCAGTTCAGTTCAATGTCTTTACTGAAAAAACTTCAGGATAGTCACAAGCAGAGGTATCAAGAGGGAAATCCACAATCAGAGGCTCAATAAAAACCAGAGATCACTCCACTAAGGCAAAGGTACAGGGAAGGAGCCGGAAACAAACGGGCGGAGGTCGTACACTTGGAAAAACTCACTGACAGAAGAATGCTGGAACAACAAGCTGAACTATGACAGACTGGCAAAGATATGAGGGAAAGACACAGGTATATATACGCATGAGGGCGGGGAGACAATTGGACAGGTGGAGACAATCAGGGCAGGGCAGACAATCATAAAGGTGGGAAATACTTAAGGGCCGGAAGTGAAGTGATGGACAGGACAAGATGTAACAGTGTGAGTCCAAAGTGAGCCGCTACACCATCAGTACAGCTCAGATCTAATGCTACCGCGTTGGTACCAGAGCCTATGGAGGTTTTGTGGAGTCCAGCCCTCAGCAGCAACAATGCAGCCTACATTAACATCCCATATGTACTTAAACAGTAAAGACAGAAGTGAAATTATTGAGGATGATCATACATTACTTGATACAAAATACATTTTCCACCACTTTGCTTCTCCACAGCTGTCGTCGGTTCCCAGACTAAAATTAACAATGTTGGAGATGTTCCCAGTAGTATTACAAGATGGGACCTAATTTTTACAAACTGCATGAATTATTACAGTATGTAAATCATTTAATGGAAACAACAGTCTATTATTACTTAAAATGTCAAGGTCGGCAGTCTGTCCAGCATCTTTTTTTCAAAAGGATTCGCAAATAACATTTTATTCACACTATGATGAAACTGTTTCTTACGAGGATCTCACCTGGAAAGGAAGACCAAGAGTTCATCAGAGTCGCCAACCTCAGAAATCAGGAATAAACAGCACCTCAGATATCAACCCACATCAGTAACAGACACATCTCAAAATCAACGGCTGCAGGAGGAGAATGTGTGAATTCGGCCTTCGTGGTGGAAGTGTTGCACAGAAACTGTTACTGAGGAAGGACTGTGTTTACCAAGAAACACAATAAAGAGAAATCACACCAAATGTGAGATTCTGGGTCTCTGTGAGAACAAATGCTATCTGAATATGTGGTTTCCACCTCGATCACAGAGAATGACCTCAGATGATTTGGGAGGTTTTTTGCTGGTAAACATTCATTCAGAAATCAAGCGGGACCCTTATTTATTTTGAGAATGGATTTTTATTTTCTGGCTGCTAACACCACAGTAGTAGTAGACTGACAGAGAGGATCCACAGACACAGAACCTTTAGGAAAAACAATGAAATACTCAAGTGAAATTCAAAATTCAAAAATAAAACAGTAGTTACCCAGACAAACAATTCAGTCATTCAGCACAACCACACGAGTTGGCACTCTTGAGGAGATGCAGAAGTGTCTCTGCATCTCTTTTCTTTTCATTTTTTTAAATGGTTAGAAGTGAGAAAATCACTGCTTTGGAAACACTGACTGAATATTGTATCTAAATATGATACCAGTGTGATTTATTTATTCAGTTTGTTACAGGTATTTTTGCTGAATAAAAAACAATTGTTTTAAATTTCACCTTCATCTAGCAAAAGTGGCTCAAAATGAGCCTGTATGTGTCCTTAAAACTAGAATACATTTGTGTTCATTATCATTGCATCTTGCTGAAAGTTGGAGAATATTTTATGACTACAATGACACCATGTTGGTCTGAGGTTGAGTCTGTGTGTGTGTGTGTGTGTGTGTGTGTGTGTGTGTGTGTGTGTGTGTGTGTGTGTGTGTGTGTGTGTGTGTGTGTGTGTGTGTGTGTGTGTGTGTGTGTGTGTGTGTGTGTGTGTGTGTGTGTGTGTGTGTGTGTTCACGTATGTTGTATCAAGAATCCCTAAATTCAGCTTTTATTAAGAGCTTGGATACGTCTCTGTCCTGTCTTTATATCTTCTTCGCTCTGGCCTTTTTCTCATCACCCTTCACTTCTTTCAGTCACTGTCCTTCACCCCTGCCTCCCCTGCTACCTTGTCTCCTTTTACCCTCCCCCCCTTCCTCCCTTTCTTTCTTTTCCTCCCTTTATTTTGTCTGTCTCATTCCAATCTTTCTGTACCACCTCCATCTCCTCATTGTGCCTTGCACGCTAGTCCTCCTAAAAAAAAAGAAAAAAGAAAGGAAATGGGAAAACGGCAAATCCTGCAGCCTCTTATGGCATCCGTGTTTACCAACCCATAATGCCGTTCTCAGATTTGTTCAGCTCCCGAGATCGTTCCTTGTGTGCAAGTATCCCCCCCCTCCACCCACCACCTTTCCCTTATCGCCCAACAAAGGCGACGGATGCTGTATTTTCAGCTGCAAAACCTCCTGCAACGTTGCCCCCCCACCCCCTGCCCCTCTGATTGTTATAGTGGTAAGTACGTTGAAGAATCTTACCGTCTCCTGCCGCTAAACCTGGAGACTAAGAGGGGAGTCTGCCAAATGCTACATAGAGAGCGAAAGAGAGAGACGCCTGTCAATGCTGCATCAACACAACCACTAACTCAAGCTTAGGCACAGCTCTGAGCTGGAAGGGATTTCAACAAGACACCTTCTTTTACCTTGATGGGTGAGCCGGGGAGGGGGTTAGGGGAGGGTGACGTCGGAGAAGAAAGGACACAAAAAATAAATATAATCTGCATCTATTCATGATTAAAGAACAGCACGGAAAGTTGCGGATGTCACTGCTGGGTTCGTCATTGATACCTTGCCAATGCAAAGTGGATAATTGAGGTAGGTTTTTTCCAAAAAGGACGCACATGAGGGGGGGAGTTATAATACCCAGGTGGCGTGAAAAGATGTGTGTTATGTCTGCCAAAACACTCTAGCCAGTGCTTCAGGTCTCTTTAGGAGCTGAGCACAGACAGCCGACAATGCTATTTTTAAGTTCTTTGTAGATTTCACCCATCCAGACAGACCTGCAATCTAGATACAAGACGAGTACAGAAGGAGACAACACAGTGAGAGAACTTGGCCCTGCAGAATAACAAGTCCAACTGAAAACACTTTTTTTTTTGCAATTGCATATGAATCATTCCTGTAAATGACATGCCCTGTGCTCTCTTCTGGTTTCATGGTTGTAGGCCGGAGACAGCTCCATGTCCTGCATCGTTATCTCCTGGAATTATACGTTTCAGTCACTTTGAACTGCTTGTAGGATTTTTTAAAGGGGTAACATGCTAAAAATACAAATTCAGCAGGTATAAAAATGTACAAAAAAAAGAAAGGGCCTCACTGTCTGTTTTGTTTATTAAGTGGAGTATTGCATCTGCGTGTTCAGTGCAGTGCAATATTTACAGTGAACATAGTTGCTGTGTAGTTCACACTAGAACAGCACTTTCAATTAAGGGGCCTAAACAGTTAATACGCAGACAACAACAACAAAAAGCAGGTACTGTATAGATAGAGTACTCTATTGATCCCTCAGGAGAAAGTACAGCAGCAACAGTTCAAATAGGTCTTACAGATCGTATGTAATATAAAACTAGGACAAGGCAAGTGATTCACACAGCTCCGGTCCACAGGAGACATGTTGTAGTCAGGAAACAGCAGGTGGCACAAAAAAAAATCCAGAAATCTGAAAACAAACCGACTTCAACTTTTTAGCTAATGTCACCTACAAGCAAGGACTCATATTTTATGTTGATTGGCTGGTTGGACAGATAGCCAACATCCACCCATCAAGGTACTGTACTGTTGATTATCTAGCCAGCTGAACTGCCCATTAACTTACCAGTTATTTGTTTATCCACGTTGGATCCCCATTAGCTTCCCACACAGTATACAATCTTAAAATTCCTGACAACAGCACATATAAGCTTTTACAGGAGTATCTTAGTAAACAATAACCACAGGTTAACATGTTGTTACATGTTGTCATTTTAGACCCAAAACACCAAGAAGCAGCATTAATCCAAGCTGCTTTAAAGGACCAGTGCGGAGGACATTGTGGCATCTAGTAGTGAGGTTTTAGATTTCACCCTCCCCTTCCCAGCATGTAAGAAATCCAATGGGGGCCCCATAAATCGTGCCGGGCCCAGTGTTTGGTGTGACCATTCTGGGCTGCTGTGCAACGTGGCGGTGCATCATGGTGGACTTAGTGAAGAACAAGATATGAAGGGCTCATTTTAAGAAAATTAAAACAAAATGATTCTTAGTTTTAGGTAATTATAAAACAATAAAAACATAATAATGAACATTATATGCTGCTATTTCTGCTAATACATCTCATGCCTCCACACTAAGCGTGTATTTCTTAAAGGTGAGGATGCTGGCTAACTCTGATTTTGTTATTTGAGAAAAATACTTTTGGGCAAAGAATTTTTAACTTGCAGTAAACCAGACTGGAATTTAACTCGCTCAGGCGACCACTGTGGTGATGGACATCTTAAAACTAACTTCAAACTGTTCTGGAGTCGGTGAAGTCTGTTAAGGTTTTGCTTATTGGAAGTAGATAAAAGAAAACAAATGAGATTGTTTGGATTCTAAAAAGTTTGGTCGTAATTCTTTTAATAACGAAAAGTTATACGAAAGTTATTATAAGCTTGTAAGCTAGTTTTTCGTACCCCTGCTGGCTCAGCTGTAAAGCAAACATGCAGCCCACCCACTAACAGGCTTGGAGGCTACAGGAGCATCCAAGAAAAACCCTTTTCACATACAAAAACTGTTTCAATATAGAGTGAAAAAATGATTTACAACAGGTTTACAAATCACGTTGACCTGATTTCTGACTGCAGAAAGGGATGGCTGTTGTGATTTCAGTCTTTAAAAATGTAACCGTTTTTTGCCAAACAAAATGGTATCCGCTGAAATTGAAATGAAAACAGGCAGTATACTTTTAATAGAGTACGGTGAGATGCCATAGATGCTTGACTGACTTCTGTTTATTTTCTACCTTCTCCCTTGTTTACATGTTCTCATTTCCTGGCAATTTTCCCTGTGTGAGATTACTCTCCACACTCAGCACGGCTGGTGGTTTCTTAGACCAAAACAAGATGTGCCGTCGACTGAATTTCAATTAATACACCTCCGGGATTTTCTTCACTTGATAGGAAGGTCTGTAAAACAAATTAGTTTGGCAGCACGCTCTAAAAATAGGAGAGACGGCGAGGATGTGAGCAGGAAAACTGGGAGCGAAGAGGTCTTGAATAGTTATTTGTTTGAGGTGGAATGGCTTTTTGTTTCGTCTGGTGCGTTATAACACACGTAATGACTGTGAATGTAATGTGACTACATATACAGAGTGCACACAGAAAGATACAAAAGGAAACACAGGCCCAGTGCATGTTCGGCAACACAAGGGAAGCTGGGCAGCAGCCTGCATATACACACTGTTTGTTTTGGACTCAATGCTGTCTCATTTACACGTGTTAATTGCAGCTAATTGGTTCTAATTAGATGAACAGGAAACCCTCTGGGACCACTCATACCTTTAATTTGAAGTAAATATCATTAATTAACATATGCTAATTCCAAGCCAATTAACATTGATTAAGAGATGCCAGCAACAAGGGGGGAAAGCTACCAACTATCAAAAATTACTAATGACTCAGCAAGAGGGGAGAGAGGAAACGTCACGTTGGATGTCAGGGAGCGTGGGCCCGCGTCCAGACACGACCAGCAACCTTGGCCCCTGGTCCCGCCACCCTGCATGGGGTCACACTGCGACCACTACGACGGCTACCATTCCCGCCATGCTCACTGTACCCAAAGTGTCTGCCATGTACCGTTCTGACTGTGCCCACCATCTGCCGGTCCCAATGTGCCCACCACGCCCGCCAAACCCGCAGTGATTTCCACACACACCCTTCCCAGTATTCAGAAGCACCAGCTTCTCCGCGATCACCACCGTCACTGAACCCCGTCTCCCCCATACCTGCCTTTTTCCCCATACCTGTCATGTTTACTCCGCTCAGCATACTCATCAAGCCCAGCCCAACCCGCTCTGAGACCCAAAGCTGCCACGCTCATCATGCTCACCACACCTATTGTGCATGCTCTGTGGTACACCTGCACAGGAAGCTTCCCCGCTGGCTCTGCAGACAGAGGGCATGTGTCTGCCAGGCGATTCAACAGGAGAGATTAGAGGGCTTACTGCTGAGAGAGGGAGCGAGGAGACGGGGGGGAGGAGGGGGACGGAGAGAGGGAGACAGAAGGACGGAGAGACATGGAAATCAAAGAGTGGAGCTACATACACTAACATTGTAGACAAAAGATCAGAGGTTAGAACATAAATGGAAGTGACAAATCATGTCATGTGTCATCTTAGACAGTGATTTAGTGTTAGATAGGAAAATCCTTTTTAGAATCTTCTTCTTTTCATAGCAAAAAAAAAATGATGTGGCCTTGCAAGGACTCCAGAAACATTCAACCCGAGACGTCACCCCACCCATCCAACAATTACATGGAAGAAATTACTCTACATTTTAACATTTTTGGAGAGATTTAATTTGAAATAAATATCTGCCTCATGCAAATCTAATATAAATAATATAGTTAGTTTTTACTAATATCAGAATAAGCGTATTTTGACGTCGTGGTTAACTGTAGAATATAACGCTCTCTTCAGGCCATTAAGCTCTTGAAATTCCCACCAGCAATGCTAAACGCCTGTTTTTTTATTTTTTTAAATAAATACACCTTTTCAAACCTCTACTTTACAAAATGACATGCCTGAGATAGGGCGTAGTGTCAGCATATCGTTAAAAGATGTATTTTGCATGCTGGACGTGTACAATATGTATTGTCTTTCATCTTTTAATTTGATCGTTACTGCTGAATACATTTTTCTTAATTAGAAAAAAACTAAAAACAACAAAAGGTTGTGGGTGTCGTTGGGCCAGCTGGGGCATTTTGAATGGTCACTAAATGTATCCTGGGTAAAAGTAAAGTAAAGTAGAGTAAACTGTTTTTCTTGTTCGTGCCTGGTTTGTGTTTTTAAGATGGTTCAGAACAAAAATACATTTTAACATTTCAAACTCCAAGACTGAAGCGTGAACGATGTTAAAGATATCATGCTGTGTAACTACTTTCCATCCGTCCATCTGTGTTTTTACACTAAATCTCCTTTTATCTCTGTTGAAGCTCATGTGGAAAATGCTCGCACATATCCCAGCATGCACAGGGCAAATGGCCGTCAACCATCCCAGACAGGTCACCCGTGTGAACCACGGGGCTCATATGTTACTGACATCCATCTTCTTGTGATCCATCACAATCAGCTAAAAGTATAAATGTTCGTGCCAATGAAAATTGGGGCGAAGGAGTTCGCTGGCAGAGTGGCATCGCTGCATATAATCGGCCACATTTTAATGACTAGAAAATGGCTGGCAAAGAGCCATTATGAAGCTGGACCACACTTAGGCTCTGAGCAAACTGCTAGAGGAAGAGAAAAGAAAGCTGATCCGGACACTTCTACACTGAAGCACTTGTAAGTGATTCTGTGCTCTTATCCCGCATTATTCAAGGAACTTAAATACGTTTTTTTAGATGGGAAAGTAGCAAACAGTTCGAATGGTGTCAAGGGAGAGTATTCGGACCATCATGTCACAGCAAAATGTTTACTGATAGCCATGTATGCACTGGGAATCAGATGTCATTAGCATCAGTTCAGGATAAGTAGCTCCCATTGACACATTGTGTATTACTGATCAATGCAACAGGAAACCAAATCACAATCTCACATTCATCCTCTCTAATCTAGAGTGCACTGATTGAGCAGTGTATTCCTCGAACCCGTTTGTGTATACTTTGGTATTCATGCAAAAATCATTTGTAGGTTCAGCAAGTGTGTGTGTGTGTGTGTGTGTGTGTGTGTGTGTGTGTGTGTGTGTGTGTGTGTGTGTGTGTGTGTGTGTGTGTGTGTGTGTGTGTGTGTGTGTGTGTGTGTGTGTGTGTGTGTGTGTGTGTGTGAGGGGTTAGAGGCTTAAAGGCACTGGAGGTGGGAGGGGGGCTGAGGAAGTCTGTGTGTTCGTTGCTCCCTAAAGGTGTGGGCACCGCCACACGGTCAGGCTGCCAGGCTGCCCACCGAACCATCTGACACACATTCACACCTTGGCCACCAGGCCCCGAGCACATGCAGACAGCACTGGCAGCTTATTTACCCTGTGTGCGTGTGTGCGTGTGCGTGTGTGTGTATTACAGTTCGACCGATATAGTAGATAGTGGTTTGTTAGATCATTATCAAACCTTCTAACACAAACTTGAAATGCGGTTTGAGTAGCTTACTGTCTGTCGTCTTGTTTTAATTGAAATTTCTACTACACATGTACAAATATATAAGCTAGCATGTGTTCCATGTTTGGAGCTCCAAGGGACATAAACCTCACCCAAATATCACTCGGTACCTAGAATAGAAATAGAAATATATCACCATATCATTGACTCGAGCCCTAACCTCTGGTGGTAAATGATGTTTTTTCAGAAGTTAGACAGTGGCCCTGTTCACAGCTGGCATTGCAATGTATTTCTGGAGACCATCAAAGTGGACAGCTCAAAGCAAAGATGTGAATGATGCATTGAGGATGTATTGAGATGTGATTGCTCAGTCTCGGCCGAATATGGCCTCATTCTTTGAGCAATGTGAATGCACATACAGTATGTCCTGGGAAACACAGAGGAACCACCGACTCACCTCACTTCCTCTTTGTGAGCTGTTAAACATACTCACTGAAGCACCAACGGCATCATAGCACAGGAGATACATTGCTGTCTCCCACTGGTTGAAAATCACACATCTGGTCTTTTTAAAAACAGACATGATGTTTGTGTTTATTTGCATACAGACAATGGAAGTGGAGAAACTTTCTAATGCCACATGTGAAAAGACTAATTTGAGCTTTCCACTTGTGATCAGATCACCCTGGATGCACGTTTAACCCTGACAACCCGACGGACACAAATTGCATCCGAATTGCCACCCCTTCTTCCCGGTTGAATTGTGAGTATTCATCACAGAGCGATGCATGCGATATCCCATAACACGAACACAGCTTGAGCCTCGTCTGTGTGAGAAAATCAAGTTTAAAGTTGCATCACATTTAATCGTCATTACACACATTGCATGAAGCGCTGCGTCCATCTCTACACCTGCTATTCTTTACTGAATAATTCCCAAAGTCCTGATCACTTCACAAGGTGCTGTACATCAAAATAAACAGCAGAACTGACCCTTTCTGATGAGACTTGTTGTTTCTCTGTAAGACAAAGCTTTTTTTTTGGCTAATGGGGTTTTAAAATCACAGCTGACTTCTGCATTTTCTCCAACATAGGGCTGATATGATATGCTACTTTGTATAAAAAATTAAAAAAAATGATAATGCATTTGGCGGGCCTACCCAACAGCGAAGTCATTAGCACACATCACAGGGGCGTATGCACTAAGAGTCAATCCCTGGTTTGGGCCCATGGCCACCGAGAGTTATTCAGGACATTCATTTCCCTTCAGGCACTAAGCACGTTTTTTTTTTTTTCAAAATGCTGAGTCGTACAGTGTCACACAAGCATGATTCAGATATTGTCAGATTCAAGACCATCTCCTCTACACAACTATAAAAAGATATCTCTACTGACAATGTTTTCTGGCAAGATACTTGTAAAAACAACAATTCCATAAGACAAATTCTTTTATTTCCTTGATATTAAAGGCTAATATAAAAAACATATTATATCAGTATTATCAAATCAAATGATGAAAGATTGGAAGTGTTCTGAAAAAAAAAGATATGGCATGAATGGTTACAACCTATAATAACCAAGATAGTGAAGGGAGTGAAATTTCCCCTAAAACGGGTTTCAAAGGAACAAAATTATTGGCAGGGATTGGCTGCGACAAACAAAGTGGAGATCCATTTATAAAGAAAACAGCTTCACAGTGTTGCCAAATGTCCAAAACTTTACAGGCTTCTAATGTATGTACATACAGGAGGACACAGGCGTAGACACGACCACGCAGGCAGGAACAGCCAAGGTTGCTCATTTCAAAGTGCAGAACCGAAGGCTTACTGGACGGTTGCCAGGCAGGCAATGGAAAACAGGAACAATCAAGATTTAGAAGAACAACAGGGACCTATGACACGACTGTGCAAGATAGAGACTGGGCTGATTGGGGAACTCGCAACAGGTGATGTGGGAACAGAAGCAAAGGAGCAATCCCAATCCACACACTCTAGACTTTGAGGCGTGTCTCTGGTAAATCCGCAAGGACATATTATAGATATTATTATAGATGGCCATCATGAGTTTAAGGGATTAAGGACAAGACAATTCATTTGGCCTAAGGTCTTAGCAGGTCTATGTTCCTTTTCATGCATTTTCTGTGGTTCTTCATACATCTAATGTAGATGATTTATAAAATACATGCAGCTGCATTATCCTCTGGGTCTCATCCTGTAGTGAGCACTCTGACTAGCAAGCAGAGCCTTCTACATGATGTCTTTGTCAAGTTGTGGGCATTTACAAGTCAAATAAGTCTGCAGATTTCATAAATATAGTCATGTCAATAATGTCTAAGCAATATTTCATTCCTAGAGGTGTAACAATGATATTTTTTTACCATGATTTAGTGGACATTGAGAAAAAGAAAAAAATAACTGTGATGATTGTGTTCAAGTGATAGTCTTACACAACTGGCAATGCTAAAACTAAAATCAAAACCCAACTCAATATTACTCCTTATTTATTTGTTATTGATAGCTATTTCAGCAAGTTACTGCGTATGCCAGACACATGCTAACAACATGCTGATGTATAAAAAGCCAAACTTAAACTCTGAAGATTAAAGCAACAAACACAGAACTTGCAAAACACATTCCTTAATGCATCACTGTACTCTGCTGTTGGATCATAGAAAAATCCCCCCCGCCCCCCCACACACACACTTGGAAGAAAATTGACGGTTGCATCTGATCATTTCTGCTGCTTTCCAAAAACAACAAAATGACATGCACATCCACTTCACAGCGGTTGGTCTGCAGAGATGAGAACGACGATAAACTTCTCTCTCAAAGTCTATTTTCATTATTTACACTCTATTTTCATCTTTATCCATGTGTACCAAAAACAGACACATCAGTTGTAGGACCCTCGTCTCATTTGAATGACAAATCTTATGAAGTACCCTGACCCTGGCCTTCCACCACAGAGTGTAGACTAGTAAAAGGTCAACTGAAACCTGCGTGGTTGTTGGACTACGTTTGTACTGCTCGTGTAAATCCCTCTGTATTTGTCAGATATTGTCTAGGCTGAATTAAATTGTTACAAAGCGCTTTACAATTTTTGCTTAACGTTCACCAATTCACGCACACAGTGACACACTGACAGAGCTGCCATGCAAGGTGCATTGGGAACAAAAATGAGGTTCAGTGTCCTGCCCAAGGACACTTCAGAATGTGGACTGGAGGAGATGGGAATTGAACCAGCAACCTCACATTTAGTGGACAGCCTACTCTGCCAGCTGCCCCAAGTCATTGGCCAGGCGACTATCAGAGGAGGATGGCAGCCAGTTGCTTAATAATAAACCCTTCAAAGGCTGTCTGATGTCACACACACTCACACAGCAGTCACATGGATGAGAGACTAAGACAAAGAACAGCAGAAAGGGAGCGAGGGACAGCCAGGCAGACGGAGAGGACACTGTTGTTGTCAGGCTTCATGAATATTTAGCAGGACTTGTTGGAGTGAAGATAGAGGTTTGCTGTGTGTGTGTGTGTGTGTGTGTGTGTGTGTGTGTGTGTGTGTGTGTGTGTGTGTGTGTGTGTGTGTGTGTGTGTGTGTGTGTGCGCGCGTGTGTGTGTGTGTGTGTGTGTGTGTGACTACATGTTCAAACACATTTCCCAAGAGTGTACGGCTTGCATGTCTGTGTTTTCTTTATATGTGTGTGTGTGTGTGTGTGTGTGTGTGTGTGTGTGTGTGTGTGTGTGTGTGTGTGTGTGTGTGTGTGTGTGTGTGTGTGTGTGTGTGTGTGTGTGTGTGTGTGTGTGTACATTCTAAAACACATTTCTCAACAAACCATCTGCGTGTTTCTACTCCTTTTTTATGCATGTGTGTGTGTGTGTTGGTCATACAGGCAGCTATTCCCATGGCAACAGCGGTGCTTCAGGTTCTGTGGACACCTATCTGTGAGGACCCCACCACCACCACCTCTTCCAAACCCGTGCTGTGTGTGTTTCTTTGTATTTATGCAAAGATGATTAGCAGGTCAAACAAGCAGGTCCCTCTACCCAGCTAGTTCACCTGCATGTGTGTGTGTGTGTGTGTGTGTGTGTGTGTGTGGGGGGGGGGGGTCATGGGGGCTCCCCAGCATTTTGTCATGGCACACTTGACAAAACAAAGACAACTCACTTTTCTGGTCCTCTGCCACATTCTGTATTCAGGAACAAGTCGGGGCTCTGGCTGCAAGGACCCGATAACACCTCCTCTCTCCTTCTCTCTCTTGGGTGTTGTGGTGGTGGTGGTGGAGAGCTCGGGAGGGGGGGAGAGGGGTCCCTTCACTCCAGACAGACCATGCCATTCGAATGCAAAGCCTCAGCTGCTGCAAATCCCCCCCCTTCCTGTCCCCCTCCACCGCCACCACCACCCTTCTATTATTTCGTTGGATTTCACAGCTATTTTTGGATGGGCGGGCTAAGCCGTCCAAGGATCTCCACTGGAGATATGTCATCAAAACCCGGCCACCACCCCATGCGGCCATTAACATAAAAATTAAAGAATTATATGCAGAGAAAATGGGCAGTGAATAAATGAATGAATGAATGAATAAATAAATGGAAATTGCATAAATCTGCTCCCAGCCAGTCATCTCCAGTTTCTCTCTTTTCATTGCTGAATATGACAGAATCAGGCTGTTCATTTCTTATTGGACTATTTGTTTAGAGCCAATGGCATATGTTTATAAGTGACTTACACAAAGACAGAGTTGGAGACAAAAAGAGAGCAGTTTGTACATGATGTAAGGGAGTGTGGCTTGCTCACCTAAGTGGCCTTGAGGTGTCACAGCGGCTCATTTGCTTAGGTGCCTTCTTTCGCATGTTGAGTACAAAAATGCGATCCACTCCAAAGCTCAGAGGAAATGCTGACCACATGCCGGGCAGCAGGAAGCAGCTGGGTGAAGAAGGGATCTGATGCAATGCTTTCAAATACAAAGCAGACAGATGTGAAGAGCAGACAGTCCAAAGTTCAATTTAGGTTTTTTAAAAAAGGCTTTGAATGTCTTGGAAATGGGAACCTCTACGTGAAAGGTGACAGTTCATGCTTGTTTAACACTGTCCTCTATAACTACATTGCCTTGAATGCCAAGAGCAAGTTTGAAATATAACACACAACAAAAGACTGCCATGTCATACAGGACAACCTGTAGTTGTCTTGTGTGTTTGTGTGTGTATATATATATATATATATTTTTTTTTTAATTTATTAATTTATTTTTTTTATGTGTAAGCTTGAAGTGACTGGTCATAATAATTTGGCTTACAATTAATTCGTAATGTGCATTTAGCAGATGTTTTTGAGTTTTCTCCGGCTTCTTCCCACATTACAAAGACATGCGTGTTACATTGATTAGTAATTCTAAACTGGTCGTAGGTGAAAATGTGAGTGTGACTGATTGTCTGTATTTCTGTGTTGGCCCTGCGATCGACTGGCAATCTTTCCAGGGTGAACCCGACCTTAGCCCACAGTTAGCTGTGATAGGCTCCAGCTGAATCCTTCCCTTAACTGTATATGAGGAGCAATCCAAAAGTTCTGAGACCGCTCTTGATGCACACAAAGTGCAACACTGTTCATGCAATTACATGAGTCAATCAAGAGTAAGTATTTCAAGTTATGTTGCTTGATCAAAATCAGCATCTGATTTACACCTGTTTGTGGCCACTGGTGCGTGGGATTGTGCAGTTTTTACCATGGACTTGAGCACATTAAAAAAAACTTTGAAATAATTCATAAAATCTACAGCAATGGCACAATAAGCCTTGTGAGGTGTTTTGAGTGACATTCACATTTTTGGAGGGGCAGAACGTCACTGTAAAAGACTGAAGAAAGCTCTTCAGGTCAGGATCGCATCCAGGTAGATTTTCCTCGACATTCACGCTGCTGTGTACCATGAATTCGTCCCTCAGGGTCAGACTGTCAACACCGAGTTCTACTATTACTTTCTGAGGCATCTGAGCAAAAACATTCGGTGAAAACTACCTGAACTGTGGATGGAACTTGGGTTCTCCAACATGACAACAAACCCACCACCTCTACTCACTAGCTCCCTGCAACTTCTTTTGTTCCCCAAAAATGTGACTCAAAATTTGACGTGTGCTCGTGGTCAAGTTTTAGATGCATGTTCAAATTTCAAAGGTACATGGAAGAGTGGTCACAAAATGTAAGCGTGTCTTATGTTCTGATGTTGATCAAGCAACCTAACTTGGAATACTTGCTCACGAAGGTTAAAGCTTTCCTCTGCTCCGTGCACATCACGGCACTGCGCTGCATTCAGATGCAGTCTTGGAACGTTTCAATTTCTCCTTGTACAAGTGCACTGTGGCCAAATGGGCCATCTTCTGCAAACCAAACTAATGAGGTAATGACAGGCAGGTGGATCGTAAGGTGACTAGTAAAAGTGGGAAGCGCACTGTAGGCAACTAGTAGACAGGTAGGGAAGACAGACTGATGAAAATCGCTTGAATTTATGTTGGCCGGCAGATATTCTGCCAAATTCCTGTAGAAATGTATACACACATTACAGGGCTTCTATTTTGACCAACATAAAATGGTTCTGGATGACATTTCATTTAGAAAGTCTGAAAGCAAAGATCGTAGCCACAGTATTTGCAATCTGCAGGCTTTGAGGTCCAACCAGCATTTCGGTATTCAAATATATTACTGGATTAACAAAACAATTTAATGTATGAGAGCGTCTTTAATGTTTAACTACAGCAAGGTAAGCTTTCTAATAATATAACGGTGTCAGTTCCATATACAGTCAAAACAGTTATATTTATCGAACCCTTGGTCCCTGAGTCATGGAGTGAGCGACTGCAGACCTGCTGATGAATCTGGTGTTGTGCTTCTTGCTGTGTCTGAGGCTGTGTCATCTCTGCTTCTATTTGCAAGGTGTTTATTCTGTCAATGACTTGAGTGTTTGCCCAGCTGGCACAGACTCCAGGTCTGGCAGCGCCAATGCACCACCTCCCCTAAGAGGGTTCTGAGGCTTTCTGGAAGGGTGGAGGGTCGGGGGGGTGCGATGTTGGGTGGGAGGAGTTATGAGGGCTAAATGGAGGGAGTAAGATGCCAGTCCTCTTTCCCCTTGTAACCCCTTCGGTGCCATCTCCACCCGTCCCCTCTCCCTTGTGCATTTGCATCGTGGGGTGAGTAGGTGGTGACAGCAAGCCGACCTGCATGAGTGTATATTGATGCCAGTCCAAAAGCTGCCACCACTGCCATCAAGGCGCCCCGTACCCCCCTCCCTACCACTCCCTATAGCCACCCCCAGCCAAAGTGGGGCAGCTTAGCCCCCACATAATCCCTATTGACTGCCTCTTGCTTTGTCTGCCAATTTCCAGCATTGAATTTGTCTCACTCGATGATGCGCTCCACTCCACTTCTCCCACATTAATCCATACTGTTATTACTTTTCAATACCAACGCTAATTATTGCCCCCTCCTCTCTCCCAACCCCGCCCTGACATTGCCACACATACTGTTTTGGACATAAAACAACAGCAAAATAAGAACAAATGAGTGAAGAGCCATTGACATGAGGCCAAGGATGACAGCAGTGGAGTTAATACCATGCTTTAACTGCTGACGAATCAACTGGCGGCTGCAAAGCAATTGTGAAATGCAACGTGGAATACAGTGCTGAGTGAGGCAGCATGGAGACACGAGGAGGCCATCCTCACTATAGTGTGATCACAAACATGCCAGCTTTCAGGGACAACCTGCATGTGTCTGTTTTTTTTTTTTTTTTGGTCTTTGCCGATTCATCCATAGTGCCTAATGCTGATGCAATGTATATCAATGTTTTAAAGGAAATCAAATAGTGTATAATATTGAGGAGAGAGTTGAATACACTGGAAAAACACCAGAAAAACCCATCCGCTAATTTCAAAGAACACAAATGCCATAATGAAATGTGTTGTAAATACAGGAAACACAAGCAAATATAGAAACACAGGAAGTCTTAAAGTGGAAAACAGATATCCCCAAGAAATACTAAAAACCCTGACTGCTTGTCAGTGATGCTGGAAAAAGAGCTGCCCAACTCTGGTAATCACAATTGCAATTTTCTGACTGTTAGTCAAGGTTTAGTTTAAAACAGCAGCCTAAACTGAGCATTCCAGAAAGAGTTAATAAGTGGCTGAGGACTAGTATTGGGGTATGAAGGCTTTAACTGAGGTATCTTAGCTTTTAGTTATTGGTTGCTCAAGGAAGTGCCAATATAGTGGACAACAGTACACCAGCTAAATCAGCCTTTACTCAGAAACCTGAGGGTGACATCATTGGAACATGATTGATTTCTTTACAGTCTATGTTTCACACTTGCAGCATATATACATATGTTCTTAATTTGTGGACGCAAATCAAAGACTCGTGTGAGAACTAATTTCAGTAAATGTGATGACAATTAGAATGATAGAGTAAAATCACACAATTTGCCATGCTGAATTGTCTCTGAGAGCACACACAAGTTCAAAATGCACTGACAATACTTCCATGATACAACAAGTAGCTCCAACCCAGAGATCTGATTGGTCAACTGAATATCTGGAACAAATCATCATGACATCACATCCTGCTCATCACGAGAGATATCACTCCACCTCCTCAATGGGAACATAGAATTAGAATTGAAGTTCATACAATGTACAATATAATGTAGTTTCTACTTGTTATATTTCTATTAAATGACCCATTTGGTGAAGTCGGGTCTCTTTTGGTCCTTTTTGGTCGCTCCGAGCACCCGTACCGTAACACCACGGATAGTCACACACTTACAGTCCTAGCGGAGGCTAGCTGGACCGGTTTGGTTTGAACACATGACACGATGCTAAAATGTTAAAAACACATGAGAACATGGATATCTTTGTTCATCAGATATCTTTGTTCATCAGATATCTTTGTTCATCAGATATCTTTGTTCGTCAGATATCTTTGTTCATCAGATATCTTTGTTCATCAGATATCTTTGTTCCAACCAGACTGAACTAGCTGATCAGTTTAGTGTTTCTATGTTCTGTATTTATTCAGTTGGAGACTAGAAATCCTCTCTGTTGCTAGGTGGTTGCTAAGGGTCCGACTACTTCCTGGAGTAGTAAACATGGAGTACGTTACATAAGAGTCTACTGATGCGACTGATTGTTTTCCAGTTGTTACTCATACCCCATGTGTTGCCATGGAAATGAACATCACACTCAAAAAAAGTTGTATATTTTGAGAGCGAATTGCTCCACAATATGAAAACACTGAGATCACATATTTTATTTAGTTGGTATCTTGTTGTATTATTGAAATATTATTTGAGAGGGTGTGCTTTAGTGTCATTATTGGCAGTGATGCAGTCTGGACCGAGGCGCTTGCTTGCTTGCTGACGTGTAATATTGCTTAAATAACAGAACTCTGTAGCAGAAACATTATTTGAGAGTTTTATATTTCAGCTCTACTGTCAAGTGAGCTTGAGTAGGTAAAGCAAATATGGGTTATCGTCTTCTATTGCTTGATTTATCATATTTTTGTTTGGCAATTTTTCCCATTTGGTTTTGGTGATATCAACATTGAATTATATACACTTACTATATATAACACATAAGTATGTACCCTATGTATACATACATATTTATTTCTATTTTAATCAGTGCTACAGGCAAAGTAATGACTCGGTTTTGATAGTCATACCTAAAGTGTATTTCTTCACTTCAAGTCTATTTTCTTGCATTTTATGTGCATAATGTGATTGTACAGTATGTTGCACTCTGAGCACTTCCAAAACATGGGTGATCAACACTCACATCTTGTGTAGACATTAAAACTGCTGCTGCTCTGCTAACATGCCTCTTATGCGCCGCCTCCTCTGCAGACACAATGTTAGAAGAAGTATCTTTTTGAATATGATTAATATAAATCTTGTATTATTGAAGAGGTCATAAAAGTGAGGTAAATCTTATGAAACTAGGCTCCAGCAAAGTCGTTCTTTCATCTCAGTGAATTATATTGTGGTGACATGAAACCAAATTTTCCTGCATCCGCCTGTAAACACCTCTCAGTCCCCTTTAAGGCACCCTGAAGGTTCCTGGCCCCAACCTGAAGAACTGGACTCATTGGTCATGGCGTGTGGATAATATTTTCAGACAATATTTGTTTGCAGGTGTGTGTTTGTGTTCAATGTGTGTGCGAGTGCACCGCAACTGTTAAATCTTGCGATTACACTGTAAGCGTCCTAGGGGCTCCTCGGGGCTCTGACCAGGTTTACCTGTCTCTTGGAGCTCCGGCGGTGCCCAGGCCTCCAGGACAGGTTGTCCATCTGTCACTGATCCCAGATGAGTCCTGTTAAGCAGCTTTGCATTGGGCCCAGCCAGTAGCTGCTGCAGTCGCTCAGGCTACAAAGAAACTGCTGCCAATGGCCCAGTTCTCTGTAGTGTGTGTGTGTGTGTGTGTGTGTGTGTGTGTGTGTGTGTGTGTGTGTGTGTGTGTGTGTGTGTGTGTGTGTGTGTGTGTGTGTGTGTGTGTGTGCGTTTGGTTTAGAATTTAGTTCTGGTCAGTCGCAGCCTGGATTCTGCTGCCTGCCTTCACTTTGCTGCAGGCTCAGCCTTGGTTCAGGTGATGTTTGGAATGGTACACAGAGATTCGTAATACTTTTACTTCAATCTAGTCTGATCTTCTGATGAAGTTAAATGCAGTAAAATTTACATTCTTTAAAGATGACGGTGAGTGCTTCATGTAAAGGTAGGAGGGAAGTCATTAAGGTCTTTTAAGAAAAGCACAAAATAGCACTGACAGTTGTGTTTGTTAGCCTCGGGCTTTAAGTTTGAAGAAACCAAAACGCAACTGTGTTGTTTCTTGTGGTGAAAAGTGTCCGCAGTGTTTTGTTAGTCTGAAAACTGAATGCTGGTGTTTTCCTCCTGCAAGCGAAGGGAACTGTCCATCATCTTTTGTACAGCCCACTTGAGATGGACTCAAGCAAATGGCTACGAAAACACAATAAGTGATGTGAAATTGTTGGCTGTCTTTGAGACACAGCAAATCTGCCATCCCCAAATTCATTGATCATCTGTCTCTGACAGAACAGCAGCCTGAAACCTTTGTTTTCAAGTACAACGTGGAGGGTAACCATGCGTTCTGGTATGACTGATTCATGACACTGAAAATTGTATCAAACTGATGGTTAAGAGGAGTATTCCTCACTAGCTCATTATAGCATGTAAAGATATTCATTTCACCTTTAAGGTCCCAGGGTAGTGGAGCTTATAAAACATGCACTGGGTGAAAGAAAGGAATCAAAGTTTGCCCTTCCTTTCAATTACAGCACAGACTTTCCAAATTAAATACAACAATGGTGTAGAAAGATTTGAAACCTCAGTGAATTGTAGAACATTTATGACAAACTGAATTACTTGGCTAAAGTGCCGGTGTTTCATATTGGTTCATATGTTTTGAGCACTTAACACACACACACACACACACACACACACACACACACACACACACACACACACACACACACACACACACACACACACACACACACACACACACACACACACACACACACACACACACACACACACACACACACACACACACACACACACACACACACACACGCACACACTCCCATTCATCACAAACAAAACAAAGCAATTCTCCAGGAGGATAGCTGCAGCTCCACTCCACTGGCTGAGCATGTATGAAGGCAGTTATAAAGTCCGAATGCACACACACACACACACACACACACACACACACACACACACACACACACACACACACACACACACACACACACACACACACACACACACACACACACACACACACACACACACACACACCGACTGAGTGTGTCCAGTTGGCCAGTCAGACATGCAGCGTCCAGCCTGGCTTCCATCAGATAGCAGGTTACCTTTAATGGCCAGGCAGCACAGAAAAAGACAGCAAACAACCTGCCTTTGTCTTATCACCAGCTGCTGGCTGCCCGGGACAACAACTGCCTCCCACCCTCAACACACACACACACACACACACACACACACACACACACACACACACACACACACACACACACACACACACACACACACACACACACACACACACACACACACACACACACACTCCTACACACACACTCCACCTGACAATTCCAATTTACTTTGCTGTGACAAAATTTGTGTTTGACCCGTTTCATCCACAGAACAAACATGACATGACGGCCCTCGTCACAGTGTTATTTAACGTGTGATGGAAGGATCAAAACACAAATTTGTATCTATGCAATACAATTAGTATTCTAAACTTTTTTTATCGGTTTTTGCATGTTAATATTACAGTCATACTGTTCTGTATGCACCATTCAGTTTGTGGGGAAGTAGGAGCAACTATCGATCCATTGAATTTTTGTTTTATAAAAGTGTTGATGGTACATAACTGATGTGAAGATTTAGGCTGCACAGAAGTGACGACTACACATGCATGATAGAAGGAATTCTTTGATGTTCTGCAGTGTCACTATGACTATTTCACGCTTTGCTGTGATACAATGGAGCAGATTAAACAGCTGCATCATCAGGGACGAGCCGATACGAGTACTCGGCTGAAACGAGTATCCGGTACGGATAATGTACTTTTGACGAGTACTTACTTGTTCTTACTGGACGAGTTGCAGGTTACAGTTTGTCACTCGGCTTCTGCTGGTTTGTTTTGCTTTTCCTCCATCGGCTTGCTCCGACCTCGATAAGATATCTTCACTCAGCTGACCGCTTTCAGAAAGAATATAGTGTGAGGCTGAATGCATATTTCAATGTGGACTGTCTGCATAAATCACCCAGCTTCCAACCATCAGTTTAGTTAATAAAATAATAAAACCAGGCTGACGATCTACCCCCACACACCACAACGCACGCACACACACACACACACACACACACACACACACACACACACACACACACACACACACACACACACACACACACACACACACACACACAATATTTGCTGAACAAAAAAAAAAAAAATTTGATGCCTAATCTGACATTGTTCTCTCTATACCTTAACAATAACAATAAATACAGAACGTTTTATAAAAACAAATACAACATTTTTTAAAAACTTACTCTTATTCTTGAGTTCAAAATCATTGCTCTGAAGCTCAGTTCTGAAGCTGCTCTGTAAATAGTTTTGTAATAAAAATAGCAATTTCTGATCAACCCATATCAATTTCTGGCTTAAATGAACAACTTCAGGTTAGTTCCTCACCACTTCCGGTTTAAGACACGCCCATTTCCGGTTAAAGTCTTAGTACGGATACAGATACAGATAATTCAGTTGGTTTAACAGATACAGATAATTCTGTATTCGCTCGTCCCTATACATCATACGAGTAAACTCTCCCAAACGTTAATTAAAGGAACCAACAAAGTGCTCACTGCAGAGACCTGGTCCAGGGGCCTGGTCTAGAGGCCCGGTCCTGGGGCCCGGTCCAGGGGCCCGGTGCAGGGATTGTGATTGGAATCAAATCAGTCAATCAAAGCAATGTCATTGTCCACAGAAGTAGAAATTCAAAAGGTAAAGTACCAGATTTATGGGATTTAGATGGTACCGGCAATTAGTTGTATGATGTATGACACGTGAGATAAAGGGTTTATATATGTAGTTAGCTTAAATGTAACAAAGCCTTCCGAATTTTAACATTCAATTTTACTTTTTCACTTTTGTTGCCACAGAAAGCAAATTAAACTCCAAAGGAAAAAAATAAGAATATCATCATTAACTTGCATTTGAGTGTGTTCAGAGAGAGACGAGAGGGAGCAAAGTTAGCAAGCGATGGTTTGGAGTAAAGGATGTCCCCTAGTGCAGGAGAATTATTGATGTGATTAAAATATTGGATATTTGATTCGGTTGATTGGATGGTTCTTTTTTCAAAATGTTTTTCATATTCATACAAATTTAAATATATTTAGAAGAACATGTCAGTTATTGTTAGTTTGTCTCACAAAACAGAACATGATTCTCATGAATAAGTATTTATATCGTGTACTCTGGCCAAGCAGAGGACGGCGGCTTTGATGGAACCAATTCTTTTATTTGACAGAAAACACCCAGAAAGGGAGACGGAGAAACAATAATTGCAGGCAAACTGTCTTGTTCTATTTCCCACATCAACCGCACAGCTTTCCGACATGTGAAAGAGCCTCTGCTACTTTACTGCCACTTCCTGTCAGGTTCCTTTGAGTGACAGATCACAGTCTCGGACTTAAAATACAAGTTTCTGAGGTAGTCGCGCCGTGTGGGTGTTTGTGTGTTTACGACTAGTTGTTGTCATGGCTATTAACAACCTTCCCCCAGTCCCAGTAATGGTAGAGCGCGTGGAAGTGTGTGTGTGTATTGTTGTAAAATAGGGGTGAGGCTGTGTGTGTGTGTGTGGGGGGGGGGGAGTCAAGGTGCAGTGGAGCAGATAGCTCAGCTCTATGCATACTAAAACCACCATCGCCACCGGCAGCAAAGATAGAGCTGTGGGGATGTGGAAGGGGGGGTGGAGGGTATGTATGGGTGGGTGTGGGGAGTGGTGGCGGGATGGGGGGTAGAGAGGGGATGGGGGGCGGGGGTGTAGGAGGGAGGAGAGGGAAGGAGGGTGTGACATCACACCCCAGGGATCCCCTTCCTTATCACACCTCTCGGCACAGTTTATCTGATTACATACGACCAGGCAGAGAGAGACAGAGAGAGACAGAGAGAGACAGAGGAGAGGGAGACAGAGAGAGACGGAAAGAGAGAGACAGAGAGAGACAGAGAGAGACAGAGGAGAGGGAGAGAGAGAGAGACAGAGAGAGACAGAGAGAGACGGAGAGAGAGACAGAGAGAGACAGAGGAGAGGGAGACAGACCAGGTTACAGTGCTCTACAGAGTATATTGTAGATTGATGGTGATTGTCAAACTTTGTCAAATTTGTCTTCCATGGAACCAGTCAGTCACTAACATCAGAGATTTGGAGCAAGAGAACGTAATGATATGGGCTTCATATCATATCATGCTGGCTTTGCTGTTTACAGCTAATGAAATGATTAAAAGCTTCACCCTCATCGACTACTCACAATGTCAATAATGTGCACTCTTCACTTGGAGCAACAAACTTTTTACAACAGAATCAGAGTAGCGACCAAAATAAATCATTTTCTAAACTGTTCTTGTTCATTTTCAACTCAGTAAATGTAGAAATTCTGTTCATATGAAACTCAATTTACACATTTGCAAATGTGCCATTTCTACCCGGCATTCCTTGCAAAGGTTGGTTGTGCACATCCCCAGAAATTACTGCCATGTGTCCGTGAGATACATTTGATGCAGCAGTGAGGGCAGAGACTTGGGATTCCTGAACCATAGCACATTTCAGCAGCACCGAGAAGCTAAAAATACACGCCTTGGCTTTTAAAAAAAAAAAAAAAAAGTCTGACAGAAACAGCATCAGACTGCACAGAGCAGATCAACAGGCAGGAAGTCAGACACAGGGACAGCATAGAGCATCCTGTCAATTTTCAAAATAAAACTTTGTGCAGACTCTCAATCTTATATCACATCAACATCAACCTCCCATTATATAAATAGAAGAAGTGAATTCTGCTGCTGCTAACAGGAACTGTCGGTGAAATGTAAATACAAAATAATCATGAGGATGAATGTTTCTAAAACAACTAAAACAGCCATAAATCTTTGACTTTTCTTGTCCATAGGTGGACTGAACTCTATTAACTTTGTCTGTAGGCTACAGCACAATACATTCGGAAATAACAACAATAAACACAATTAAAACTTAGCCTACTTGAAGCAAGCTTGAAGCAAACAAGGAAAAATGACTAAGTCAGCAGGTAAACAAAATTGGGCAGAAAAAACACTTGAAATGCTGCTGGTGGGATATGAAGTCATGTAGAGGATGAGAAAAACCCACAATTGGAATTCAGGGATAAGAACTGCATTCCTGGATGACCACAAACTGGTGGAAAGTTTTGAAGAGAAACTGAAAACCATCTACTTTTTTTTTTTTTTTTAACAAAACCATGATTTCTGTTCAACTTGTGCCCAAGCAGACATTCACAAGGACAATGTTTTTGTTTTATGTTGGATAACTATCGATCCTCATCTTCTTCCAGGTGAATACACATTTAATTTCCTCCAAATACACATAAAGTATGATAGAAATGGGTGTAAATGAACAGGCGTGGGTAACATCCTGACTTTGATAAACTTAAGAGACATCAGCTGCCAATCAGCTCGTAAAAAAGTTGAGAGAAGAAAGAGAAGATCACGTCTTTAATAAATTTGAGGAACAGCAGCGACTGTATGACACAAGTCTTTCCAGTAACTCCCTGTCTCAATCCTCATTAATTGTTTCAAGACACTACAGATTATATCAAGCTATGAAAAAGCACAGAGTCGTTGCTATAGAGATGCTACATTGTCTTGTCCAGTTGCTTTGGTGTAAACTGGCATTGCCTGTTTCAGCGCCCTCTGTTGGAATCAAGTTACATAGCAGCACAGACTCCTTGTCATCATTCACCTGAAGATTGATTTAATGCTGACTTTGAGCATTTTTTTAAGGCATTGTTTTGTTTTGTCTTTGAGAACTTTGCCAGCCAGCTTGAGATGGTAAATAACAGTAGATACATATATATATTAGATATACATAAATAATACAAGAGTAGAGCTAAATATATCTGTGATGTGCACCATATTTAGTTCAGAGAAAGTGATATCATATTATTCTTTATCAGGTAAGTAGCAATTTTACCACAAAAAACTCACTTAAAACTTGCAATTTTAGAGAAAATCCACCGCGAAATCAAACCTTTCTGATAGCAACAATCACAAAACAAGTCAAAATCCTGAAGGGAAGAAAAACTTTGATTGAACTTTCATGAACTGAAACAAGAAACAAAGACATGTGGAGGTCCAAACAATCCTTTGACAGACAAACATTTTGTATTTGGATGTCCCTGAACACATCATTTTGGTGTAATGTTCACGATGTCACTAAAATCCATTTCAGCATTTTTACTATTGTTGCACCTTAATGAGTTTGTTTTGCTCACATGACCATTTCAGCAGCATGGCTTAATGAAAAATATTAAACATAAGGTTTTCATTATGCTCGACTCCGACCCACGTTTTCAAACTGCAGTCATAAATGTGGGACGGCTCTCCTAAAGCTTAATGTGGTTCTGATTTAATTAACGAATTACTCTTTTACAGAAAGTAAGGTGGTGAGCGTCCATTGGAGGACAGACAAACCCTAAAGTGGTTCTTGATACTAGCTATGGATAATCAATGAAAAATCAATATGACACATTTGTGTTAATTAGGCTGTTAGTTACAACTTTTAACCCTTATCAATGTGTGCTTTACTTGTGGTACTTTAAGATAAATTGAAGTACTTTCTGTGGTGTTGGGCCGTTAATCCACAACAATAAGGGAAAGATTTCATACTGAAATACAACATTTTTAAATTGTGGCTGTAAAATTCTACTCCAGCTATTTTTTTTGTCAATCAGTTTGTTTTTCATGACATGAGTTGTACAACTAACGGTCTCTGCGGCTTCAGACAAGCTTGGCCAAGTCTGACAAAAGTTATCTATCTCTGATGATGTCATACCTTTGGTTTGGATACTACTATTATGTTTGTGTGTGTGTGTGTGTGTGTGTGTGTGTGTGTGTGTGTGTGTGTGTGTGTGTGTGTGTGTGTGTGTGTGTGTGTGTGTGTGTGTGTGTGTGTGTGTGTGTGTGTGTGTGTGTGTGTGTGTGTGTGTGTGTGCGCATGCGTGTGTATGTAAGTCAGTATATTTTGACCTTTATAATCCGTCTCTTTTAATGTTTATGGGAACATCAGATATTTGGAGTTTCCCTTTAATTTGTCAGGTTGTGACTACAGCTCACAAATAAATCAGAGGTGTCGGAGTAGAAAACAAAATAGATACATGGAAGTACAACACCTACTGAATAAATACCGTGTTTTAGTGAATGTCGACCTTACTGTCTAATCTAAGACTAATAGATTACTTCACTGTCTTTTGTGCATGAATGAGATCTCTCTCTCTCTCTCTCTCTCTCTCTCTCTCTCTCTCTCTCTCTCTCTCTCTCTCTCTCTCTCTCTCGCTGTCTCTCTTTCTCTCTCTCTCTTTCAGAAATGATGTCCTGCTGACATTTTGCTTCACGTGAGGCATCTTTCACATGCAATAAAATATCAGCGTCATGTCAGTGGCGGCTGACAAGCCGTCAAAGTCTCAGACAAAATTCATACAGATCTCTTCGGGAATATAATTATTTCTGGGTACACACTGAACATTTGGAAATGATCCAAATCCAATTAACAAAGAAGGTAGGCACATGAACCCAAAATGGAAATGAATGTTTGCAATGCAAATACAAATTGGCTTAGAGGAGAACATGATTGTATAAAGGATTCCAAAAAGATGACAAAAAGAGAAATAAAAAATAAAATATGATCTAGAAAGTAGACGTAGGTTAGGTTGCATACACAATGAACACACATGTATTTGTATTGTCACGTGGCACTCTGAATTGTTGATGCTTAAATATGATTAAAAAAAAATTCTAAAATATAGAGTGAGAGTGATGCTTCATTTCCAGATTTTCCCTCCATTTCCCATCTGTGTTCAGTCTGGTCTCATCATCTACAGCCTGGAGGGGATGGATTGTGTGTACGTGCACGTGCGTATGTGTGTGTGTGTGTGTGTGTGTGTGTGTGTGTGTGTGTGTGTGTGTGTGTGTGTGTGTGTGTGTGTGTGTGTGTGTGCTTACATGCCCATGAGCATGTGCATGTGTGTGTTTGAGAGAATGATAAGGTCTTCAGGTCTCGTGAATGAGTGTCTGTACAAAAGAGCAGAAGGAAGTATGAGTCTGTGCATGTGTGTGTGTGTGTGTGTGTGTGTGTGTGTGTGTGTGTGTGTGTGTGTGTGCGTGTGTGTGTGTGTGTGTGTGTGTGTGTGTGTGTGTGTGTGTGTGTGTGTGTGTGTGTGTGTGTGTGTGTGTGTGTGTGTGTGTGTGTGTGTGTGTGTGTGTGTGTGTGTGTGTGTGTGTGCGCGTGGGGACATCCTCGCCAGTGAGAGGGCCCAGGGGACGGCCTGGCCTCCTCAACCTCCTCATGATGATTGATGCTGGCGGGCCCCACACGCCCCGGCCGCCCAGCTAAATTAAAAGCCTATTTTGTAAAGTTGTAAAGAGAACAGAATGGTTGGAGGGTTGTGTGTGCGTGCGCGTGTGTGTGTGTGTGTGTGTGTGTGTGTATGTGTGTGTGTGTGTGGGTGGGTGGGTGGGTCACAGCCGGGGCGCTCTCCAGTGTCTTTAGTATCATCAACCCCTCAGAGGATAGCCAGAAGGGGGTCTCCTCTCCTCCATGCATGTTGCTCTCTCTATCGTTGTCTGTCTCATTCACACACACACACACACACACACACACACACACACACACACACACACACACACACACACACACACACACACACACACACACACACACACACACACACACACACACACACACACACACACACACACACACACACACACACACACACACACACAAACTAAATACACAAACATGCACTTCAGTAAGAAAGTCTTTTTTTTATGCAATCGGTAAATTAGTACTTTAAATGAAAAAAAAAACATATTTATGTTTCTCACCTGAAATTACAGAAGAAAATAGATTTGTTTTATGTGATTTTCTACCGCTGTTTTTTTTCATTTGGAGGTTTTTGTTCTGTTTTGTCGTTTTGGTGAACCAGACCTTTAAAATGCAAATATCTCGTCACAAGCTCAATTAGTTTTTCATTATTTGTATTATGACACAAGGTTTCAGTGACCTTTACTGTCATCCCCACAGTTACATTTATACTTTCAGCATTGTAGCACAGTGCTGCATAAGATAACATGGATTGGATTTTCCTCAGCGGAGAAAAAGGAAAAATAGCGTCTTTTTTTAAGCAGGTGATTATTTGAGGTTGAGATGATGTAGTAATTTTAAAATGTAGAGATGTTTGAATATGGATGGTGTAAAAGATTCCACAGCCATGCAAATCCGTGCTATATTGGTGAATATACAACAGCTAAGAAATACATAAGAGCCGTTGTGCCAAAGGATCAGATGGTGCAGTGATTTGTTACATGTAGCTGCACTGTTTGAATAAACATGCACATGACTGTCCAGTGTATTCATATACGTGTATGCAACTCTCAGAGAACAGATTGTTACGTAATTGTTGATGCTGGGATAATAATGTTTTGTTCTTATGTCCTGTTACCTGTTAATGCTTTTTGTGACATCATAACTAACCTCTACGGTACATGTTGAACACATTTGGGAGCACAGACAAGCGTGATGCCTAAAATATTGAGATTGATGATTTGTTTTGATGCCGCAATAAAATCCCACCGATGGCCAAAACCAAATATGAAAATCATCCAATGTTTAGATCCTATTGTTGTTTTTTTTAGGATTTTGAGCCTATAAATGAATTTAGCTAAAGAGTCCACGTTTGAACTGCGCCACCAAGAAATACGATTTAAATGCAAGCACATGCAGTGCACAGTTTATAAAGATTTGCATATTTTAAGAAACTGGTCACATTAGAATATATGTGTATATGAGTTATGGCAGCAAATTAATACTTTTCATGACCTTTTGGAAATTATAAACATGTCTTTTTTTCTTTTAACAAAAACTTGTGAACGGCTAATTAATTATATAAATAATGAAATATAATCTACAACCCAATAGCAAACTTCCAAATATGATGGCCAGTTTTGATACTGCGCGGTAAGACACATTTTTCTCAGTACTCAAACATTAGTTTGAATGAAAATGTTTGGGGACTTGGAACACAGTATATTCAAAGATACAACATTGATTTATTATTTGGTAAATTGTCAACATTTGTATAAAGTATGTGAGAGTTTACTGGGCGAAAATACGTAAAAGTTTGCAGGCTGGATATTTTTTTCCAACCTCTGAGACTGTACATTGTAATCCTGAACTTCGACAGCCACTCGAGGACACTCACTTGTTTGTATATCATTTGCAAATCATTTATTCTCAATGTGAATTTAATTGACCAGGCAAATCCAGGAGGCAAGGACAAGCGCACACACACACACACACACACACACACACACACACACACACACACACACACACACACACACACACACACACACACACACACACACACACACACACACACACACACACACACACCCTCATGTCACCCTCCAGCCGCTCTCCCTATCTGCCTTCAAGCCATGCCAGACTGCCCCACCAACTCACCCCTCTCCCCTTCCTCTGTTGTTGGCAGCAAGAGGTGAGTGGAGTGACAGCCCACCCTGAGTATGGCCAAAGTGCCAGACACGCACACACACACACACACACACACACACACACACACACACACACACACACACACACACACACACACACACACACACACACACACACACACACACACACACACACACACACACACACACACACACACACACACACACACACACACCAACAAAACAGAGGTCAGGCCTGTGTCAACTGGAGTGTAGAGGCCAGCTGAGATGCACTGCCTGTGCAGTGTGCTAATTTGTGGTGTGTGTGTGTGTGTGTGTGTGTGTGTGTGTGTGTGTGTGTGTGTGTGTGTGTGTGTGTGTGTGTGTGTGTGTGTGTGTGTGTGTGTGTGTGTGTGTGTGTGTGTGTGTGTGTGTGTGTGTGTGTGTGTGTGTGTGTGTGTGTGTAGTTGTTGTGAAACTGTTTCGGTGATGTAAGAAATCCTTTGAGTTCAACACTATCCTTTACACAGAAATAAACATCAGCTCAGGGGGACCAATTAGATCATCATCATTATTACAATTCACTTCCAAGATCTTGACTCACTCTCGTCGCCATCATTGTTTTCACAGTGGACCCAGACAGAACCGTGTTCACCAGGATCACTGGAACTGTTCCTGCATCATGTCAACTTTCAGACTGAGCCACCAACCGACTGCTCCTGTGCGTTGTGGGCGTCCAATCAAAGGCCACACAGATCAGGGCACCACAAACACAAACAAGGACACAGTCTGTACTTGTAAATCAGGTCTCACAACACACGCTGCTGCAGTGCATCAAGCAACACTAGCAGCTACAGGCTGGAGGCCAATTCTGGGCTTTTGTATGTGCATGGGTCCATGTCAGCATCTGTGTTGTTGTACACTAAAATTAGACCTCGTGGGATGTCTTCACTACACGCATGCACACTGTGCACATGCCTTGCAGTACAACTATAAGCTAAAGTTTGGCCATTTGTAGCCATTTGTGGATCTACAAATGACACGACCTTGAACTCTTAACAGTGACACATGTATCTGGGTACTGTGATGGCTAAAAGCGTTTCTTTGACTATGGAGATCTGATGCCACGCCATCATTTGAGATGTGGCTGAGAGAGCAGTGTGAGATGTTGCGTGTGATTAATCTAAGATTTAAGATGGCAGGAAGGAGGCGAATATTCAATGAGGCATGTGGTCCAGTGTTGAGACATCTAAAGGGTTTGAGTGAGGATGAAGGAGCGTGATGGATGATTGGCTCTGGAACAGTTGTAACTTATCCTTGCTGTGTGCTGGCTAATGTGCAGCTTGACTGGCGATGCCCGAGCAGCTGCTACGTCAGTCACCCCCCTTCACCACCACCACCACGACCAAAAACGAAATGTGAAAATGTGCTGGTGTGAAAACAGTGTCAGGGAGAATAATGGAGTGGTCACAAAATGACCATTCAGTCTGCATATGGGTTATAGCCTCTTCATCACCATCAGGATCAGAGTTGTCATCATCCCTTCCCTTCTCCTCACCTTTCTTATCGTCACATCACCACGGCGATTTCTGTGTCATGGTCATTGGTATAGTATCCTGTGGCTCTTCATTTTCTTTATTCATGAACATTTCAGCGCATACACACATACACACTTACACACTCACCCACTCCTCCTCCCTGCAGCCTGGCCATTTACAGAGAGGTCATAACCCCAGTGAATGATGGGAGTGCTGAGCTGCAACCTATCAACACTGCCGATATGACCAACAGCACCCTGCACCCTCCAAACACACACACACACACACACGGATCTGTCAGTCTGTGTATATGTGAGTGGCAGTAGGGGGTTACAAAGACCGAGAGTGTGTGTACGTGTGTGTGTGCGTGTGTGTGTGTTTTGCATGCATTGCTGTCATGATCAATTTCCTTTGGCGAAGTGAAGGGCTGATTTTCTCAGTCACCTTCTGTGCCAATATACGGTGTATTGTGTCCATGCACGTGTGTGTGTGTGTGTGTGGCCTCATGAATGTTGTGTTTATTTTTCTGCACAAAACATTTGTACCATGTGTGCGTTTCCTTATGAGCATATTGGTATTTGTTTGCTATATGTTTCTGAATCTGTGTGTGTGTCTGCATGTAAATGAGAAAAAACAGGCTCAAGCTGGTTTTTTTTCCCCACTGTGTTTTTGGTGAATGTGAGTTTTCCTGTTTCTACACATATTCATGAACAGGAGAGCAGAACTAAAGGTAGTTTTTACATCTTCAAACTCTGGAATTGTTGTAAACAGCTGTTTTAGGTTTAAGGGTAATTGCTATTAATTTATTTTTGCCATTACTTTTGTCATTTATTGCATTCACCAAAGTGCCAAGCTACAGTGACACAGTTTCACTGCAGCGATGTCTGAAACATCTGACCGAACTGTAAAGAAGCCAGCAGTTCATCCACATTATTACAGGATATCATGTCATTCCAAAACGTGCACCTGGAAATAGTTTTGCACCTATAAGCTGCATTTTGCACACATTTAGGTTGGTACATGTAAACATGTTGATGCCTGTTTATTCCTCTTCATACTTTCCGGGTTTCTCTTTCTATGTGTGAGCCGAAGGAGAATGTTCAGGTGTATGTGCACACTCTCGGCCCTTCGGTGGTGTCACCATGTTGAGATGTTTTGTTACGCAAAGGTCTGTGAAGAAAACAAGAGATCAGAATAAGAGAGAAGATGAAAACAGGTCCAGGTTTACTCTGCTCTGTTTTTACCGACATAATGGGATTTAACTCCAATTAGTTTCGATTTAAATCATAAATGTAATGTATTAAGTATTAAATAGACTTCAATAGACTTTAATGGTTTTAGTTAATACCGACTTCATTCGTTGTGAAGTTGTTTTATCAAGTTGCTTTTTTTTTTCTTCTGTTTGTCTAATAATGAACACAGGAATCCTGGGGAAATGTTCTATTATTCCATCATAGAAGAGTTGTACGGCCGCAACCAAGAAGTTTTCTCATTATTATTAGGCCTGGCAATTATTTTATCTTATGGTTGATTGACCTGTGTATAAAACAGTGAAATATGTCCTTCATTATTCCCGGAAGCCCAAGCTCATCGAAGCAAATGGCTTCATTTGGTCTGACCAACAGTCAAAAGCCCAAGATTTGGAATCTAAGAACATAGAAACTGGGACTTCCAAACATTCACACATTTGAGAATCTCTATGTTGAACTCATCTGTTTCTGTGTAACAAGAAATAATGAAGCTGCCAGTTTTCAGAAGTTTCCAACATGAGACAAACTTTTTAAGAGCACTGTATTCATCATTATGTGATCTATAGATGATCTGAACTACTTTATTTGGTGTAAAAACTAATGTTGATAATCATCTGATCAGTCAGTGTTCAATGATTATAATGGACAACTTGGAAAAAACATTTACTGTTAAGTTTGATTTTCTATTTTGTTTTCTTTTAAAATGTCATTCATTCTCAGCATGCTGATATCTTAGCAAGTGGGGACATTACTAGAAAATGTTCCGGCAAGGCAGGACACATGAGACAAATGAGGCTTCCAGTAAGAACGATGGGAAATTAAATCCCCTCACAAGTATATTAATACCGTTCTATGTGTGTGTTTGTGAGTTTTGTGACAGCAGAAGTCTAGACAGACATCCACCAATGGAGGGGTGGGAGGTTTTTTTGGTTGCACTGAGGGAAGCGGTCCATCCTGCCATCCTGTCATCCCTCCCACATCCCCGCTCTGTTTGTGGGCCGTGCCAGATCTGGGGCCCTTGTGTCACCAACAGATGGGCCTCTCACAAAAGGACCCCTCAGCCCGCCAAGCCGGTCTCCTGCACACCCGATTAAATCTCAATAGCAAAGTTAGAATTGATACACTGAGTCTATGGTGATTCAATTAGAGCAGGACGGCATGAGGAAAGGACAGGACGATGGAGAGGGGAAACAATGAGCGGGTACTTAGAAAGTCATTTACCTGGTGTTATTCTGGTTGGGTGGGAACCGGCACCAGACAGACACACTTTCATGTCGGGTGGAATAATGTGCACGTGTGGCAGAGATATTTCAAAGAGAGCCAAAGGAGGCTGATCTGTGAACAAGATCCATATGAACCCATGCACACCATCCATAGAGCATATCTTCATAGGGCAAAATCAAGCAGCTGTTTTGGACCCTGCAGCTACGAAGCCCTTCAAAGTGGGACATTTGTTCATTTTTTTGTCACCTTGAGTAGGATTTTTTTTTTTTTTTTTTGTATCTTCTCATGGTCCTGATCTGTGATTGGTCAACTTGAGCAGCTTACGCTGTTATGTGTGTTGTCCTGATGAAGATCTGATCTGATGATGATCTCCACTGCAAAACCTCTCTTCACTGTGACCAAATCTCTAAATCACAGTGAATGAAAGAGCATGAACAGTGACTACAGGTAGCAGTCATCACTCCAGTAATAAAGCCAGACAGACCTTCCTGTAGACCTACAATTAATGCAGACTATAACCTGATGTGCCCGTGTTGTGGTTGTGATATCAGCAGCTCCACAGTGACACTAACTTTAAATCCTGATGTCAAAAAAATATGTAGCTGTAGAATCAGTGAATGGTCAGTCTGTGGCTCTCAGCAAGGTTATTGTGACATTATTGCCATGTTCGGACAATGTGATATTTTTGTCTGATATGATGATCACTGTGTTGGATTAGGTGATGAAAGAGTTATGCATTTTTTTGCCTTGACTTGACTGAGACTCATGACAGACTACATAATGCCTCCATCCAATCATAAGTTGTCTTTCACAACCTGTATAAACAAACAGAGCCGTCCAAAGCAGCGTACACGATACAGACTGTCACGTATTTGGAAAGGCGTCAAAAGCAGACTCTTTTTTATGCGGCATTACGTTGCTGTTCACTGTGACACAATAAAAGATAAAATCCTAAATTCTATGTTGTTCCGATCTGGCTTTTAATTTAGATTTAAATTGACTACCTTACACTATTTACACTACAACTTCTTTAATCTACCAAGGGGAACAAAATGACAAATCATATCAGGGGAAAAGACATAATCAAATCACACAAATTAGAAAAATGTAATGTTTAAAAATGTTGATTTTTGCATTCTTAAAATACATTTTACATTTAGAGAGATGCAACTCACTAAAATAGGCAATGTTTGCATTTTTTACGAAATTACATAAAATAAACAAACAAAATGGTTTGCAATAAATGTTGTGTCTGCTTGACATTTCAGGACTACTAATGACTGCTTGTCTTTATTTAAACAAACTTTATGAACAAATGTGTAATTGAAACACATTTTAAATAAAGTTAGAAAAGGACACACTGACAGGCAGACTGACTGACTATCCGATTAACCAATAGACTAACTCACTCATTCACTGAATGACTGCCACTTACTGACTTACTGACTGGCCCACTGAGAGATCGCCCCGGGCAACCAGGAATAGGGTTCAGCTGTGCATTTAACAGTGTGTGTGTCAGTGTGTGTGTTTGTACGACAGGGGGGATGAATTCGATAGGACAGACAAGCGGCTGTCTGTGATTAAGAATAAATAAGCCAATAAATATTCAATCAGGACAAAAAGAGGTCTGATTAAAAGGACTGGGAGGCGGCGATGGGGCGAGGTCGGCCACGGCCCGGTTTGAGAAGTGTGTGGAAAACAGAAATCACACGACAAATCTCTTTTTGATGATGATACACCACATAATGATGTAAGCAGGGCAAGCAAACATTGTCCCATCAAAATTCTGTAATGCATCAAAGATTTGAGCATTAAAGCCTTTTAGCCCAAATGGAAGTATTACTGTTAACAAATGAATCTCATGAACACCGACTTTCATTTACATATGTGTGCACTTGCACAGGCTCCTGCATACACAGAGACTGGACCAGGACATTCATGTTAAAAGGTGGTCATTTCATGGCCTTGGTCAAAACAACGCTTTACAAGCAGTCATTGACTTGAAATGCAATTCGTAGAATAGTCATCAGTTAAAGATCTTTACACAGCAGCTGATGATTGAAAACTTCAACAAATAATAACTTTGTTTAAAAATCACTTTTCAAAAACAGCATTACAACTTCTTTAAGTGAAGGAAAATTTTGACATAATAAAATAAAATCAGATGGACATGCCACAGTACGACTAAGACACATCATATTTAGTTATTTGATATAATAAACATGTGAAATGTGATGCTGATCGCCAGAAGACAGCTGCGGGGTTTAGAAGTCTTCAACAAGTTCTGCTAGCAGTGCGGCCATGTTGCTCAGCCCTCAATAAAAGGAGCGTGTTTGATTTGTCTGCATGAGCTGCTCGTCTTCCTTTGAGCCAATTTGATCATGGAAACAGGTATGTGGGAAGTTGTTGAGGAAAATTGATGAGCTAGTTTACTTTTACACTCATTTTTTTTTTTTAGATAAGTAAATTAGGACTTTTGTTTGTGTTTCAATTTAAGGTAAAGATTGACAGGCCGAGTTTTGTTATATGTATTATTTGTTTTCTCCTCCTCCACACGGTAGACATTTAAGGTCTGAGAAGAGCTACAAATAAATTGGCTTTGATTTCACTTTTATATGACTCCTTTATTCCTTGATTGTCATGTTATTGTCTCCATTTCCCTGATGTTCACTGAAGGTAACGGTGATCAATGTGTAGTTCTTCTAGCTGAACCTCCTCCTGACATGGACTTTGTCATTTTATCACCACACTTCCTCTGTTGCTTGTGTTGTAATTTCTGCTTCAACTCAATGTCACTTAAATGATGTCCTGAAAGTGACAATTTTGGGGCATTCCAACAGCATTTGTTTTGCCTTTAAAACGTTTAAATGCTGCTTGCAACTACGGCAGGTCCATAACTCATTCAGTTCACCTGAGTTTTGAGTAGGACTTTTTCCATTTCATTTTTTTTCTTTCAGGTGGAAAATTAGACAAATAAAATCCAAAATAAAATTAAAACACATTTTAATTTAAGTCAACTTCTGGAAACATGATGGAAAAAAATTCCACACAGAAATCAAATAATCTTTTTCCTACAAACATGGCGGGATTTTTCTGTGAATTGCAGTAAAAGTTGAAAAGGTTTATGTGGGCATGAAAACTCTTCACAATCAAACTGTCCTCGTTCGGGACGTTGAGGCCTAAATTTACACAGTGCATCTTTAATAAGCGCCGTACATGCGCTCCTGTGACACAGTTGTACTCATGTATGTGATCATATATGATTTTCTGTCTCACAATGAATAAGACAGCTGATGCAGAGGCAGCATGCAGAGAGGAGCGTGAAGGCGTGTTTGTGAGCATCTATGCTCATTGGCCGATGTGCATTAGTCAAATATACTCTCCACAGTGGGAGTATTGGCAGGGCTGAGCCGATAGGACACAGAGGCAGACAGTAAGATGTATGTACTACACCGCCACACAAACACATTGTAATGGATTGCACTGTGTCTGTATCGGGTGTTTCAGCAAATGTTCAGTCATGTATTGTGAAGAGGGATATTAGCTGACACTCGCTCTCTTTCTCTCTGTGTTTTTGCATGTCAGCTAAATGCCATCCCCACTTTTTTTTTTTCCACACACCCCATCTTTGTGCTTTCTGTAACTGCTCCAGTGTGTGTGTGTGTGTGTGTGTGTGTGTGTGTGTGTGTGTGTGTGTGTGTGTGTGTGTGTGTGTGTGTGTGTGTGTGTGCACATGTTGTAATGAATGATATGTGTGACATGTGCTGTCTGTCTGGTATTCCAGGCACGTCAGGCCTTCTTAGCATTGGCCCAGCCCCTATAGAGATGGCTTATCGGTGAAGGTACATATGGAAGAACAGTTTGACGATGCAGTCTGCTACCACCCCGTCAGAGAGAGAGAGAGAGAGAGAGAGAGAGAGAGAGAGAGAGAGAAATCCTTATCAGGTAGCTCTCGCCTCTTCCTCCCTCTCTCTCCTCTCCTTCCGCTCTCTATCTCTGTCTCGTCTTGGAGATATGCTAATCGCTGTGTAAGTATATCCTGTCAAATAATTACCATATATTAAGCTCTACTCATCTTGGCATAATTTCCCCTTCCGCATAATCGTATTTGGGTTTCTTCCTTCAGAAAAAGCAGCGGACAGAGGGGACTTACCTTAGGCAAGTTAAGTTAATCTTCATTGATTGAATATGAGGCTCATCAATGTGTTAACGGTATGTGTGTGGGGGGTTTGTAGTATGTGAGATACAAAAGTCAACGCACTCATGCATGTGTGGTATGGGTTGCTTCATTATAACGACAATGGTTCCGTATATTCACGCCGTACTCTGCCATGCACACATGCAATACACACCAATGAGCCAAAAGATAATGAGCACTCGCACATGAAGCAAATAAAACTGATCATATTGTAACACAGGTGCAGGTCTGGGTCAGTTCTTATAATCAACCTGTTTAATGAAGGGGAAATGGGCAGGTGTAAAGATGTGGGTCACTGTGACTGGGCTAACGAGTGTGGACAGAAGACAGACAGTGGTCTGCTCCAGAAGGGAAAAACCATAAGTCAGCGACAGGTTGTTGGGATTTGTGCTGGAACAACTGTGATCCACGATGGCTCCAGCCTCAAAATTACTCCGCAGAACAGGATCTACGGTTCATGTCTCGTGGAGTCCATGCCTCGGTTGGGTTAGAGCTATTTTGGAGGCACAAAAAAGACAAATAGCATACAAATAGCTCCAACTCAAAAAACAAACTCTCAACTCCTCTGTCCTGAGCAACTACAGACCCATTTCCAACCTGCCATTCATTAGTAAAAAAAAAAATGGAAAAGGCAGTTTCTAAACAGTTGGGGGAATTCCTAGTTGACTATAATATCCATGACCATTTTCAGTCTGGCTTTAGAAGGGGGCACAGCACTGAAACAGCACTGGTACAAATAAATAATGACCTCAGAGTGAGCGCAGATAACACAATGCTCCTCGACTTAACTGCTGCATTCGAGACAGTAGATCAGAATATTCTCTTAGACAGATTTAAAAATTGGGTTGGTATAAAAGGTACAGCTTTAAATTAGTTTAATACATACCTGAATGGCAGAACCTACTTTGTTAGCTTTAGCGACCATGTATCCAAAGTGCATGACAATCTCTTCAATTCTTGGTCCTTTATTGTTTTCTTTATATATGCTACCACTTAGCAAAACTATAGGTGATTATGGTGTGAACTATCTTTGTTATGCTGATGACACCCAGCTTTACCTATCTGTAGCGCCAGACAACCTTGATTGACTTAATCACATTATAAATTGCCTCTCCAGTGGAGAGCAGTGGATGAGCAGAAATGTCCTTAAGTTAAATGAAAACAAAACAGAAATACTAGTGATCCCGAACAGTGAACAGAGACAAACAATTTGAAGCAGGCTTGGAAATTTAGCAGCACAGAGCAGATCAAAAGTTAAAAACCTTACCCTTGATTTAGAGTTAGATTTTAATTCACACATTAACAGTGTCACAAAAAATGCATTTTATCACCTAAAAAATATCGTCAGAGTTCGACCCTACCTCACATTGGAAGACGCCGAAAAGATTACTCATGCCTTGGTCATTTCTCGACTGGATTATTATTAACACACTTTATTCTTTAATTCAGCAGCCAGCATCTTAACAAGAACCAAGAAAAGAGATCACTTTACTCCAGTTTTAGCATCACTACACTGGCTGCCAGTTTCACTCAGCATTGATTTTAACATTTCCTTTACTGGTTTTTAAGGGTCTTAATGGTTCAGCACCTTCTGAACCGTTCTCTTACATCGAGTAATGCAGGCTGGAAAAATCTTCTGAAAATGAACTATAAAAAACGCGGTGAAGCAGCCTTTTGTTTTTAAGCAGCTAAAGTTTGAAACACACTCACAAACTCTGCAAATTAGATCGGCAACTTCTGTGGACAGTTTTAAGAAAAAGCTCAAGACTTACTTCTATGAACTTGCTTGTAAGTAATTCTATCTTTTTACGATCACTGTTTCATTCAATACTTTTTTGCTTTTATAAACGTTTATGTTTTTATCCCAAGTTTATTTTTTTTTCCTGGCTTGTCCTATTATTATTATTATTATTATTATTAGTAGTAGTAGTAGTAGTAGTAGTAGTATTAGTATTATTATTGTCCCATTTTATGTTTTTGCTTTCTTCTATGAAGTACTTTGAGCTGCCTTCTATGTATGAAAGGTGCTGCACAAATAAAGTGTATTATTATTATTACTGTATAAGGCATGTAGTCATAATGTTGTACCTCATCAGTGTCTGTTCTCTATTCAGAGTACTGGAGACCTGCACTGGTTGTAATCCACAACAATAAGGCCTGGTTCAAAGAATATGGTTGCTGTTGCTCTTACTGGCAACAAAGCCCATCAAAAAAGTAAACCTGTGTTCATCTGAGTCCTCTCTGAATGTGACTCTCAGCCCTGTGAGCTCAACTGAATCCTTGAAAGCTCATAAATGTATCGTATCATTTTGTAAAAGGTATATTTATATAAATATCTTCCACTGCAATGGCATCGTTAGTGCACATTATTCAATGTGCTGATAACCTCAAACATGTTTTGTTCTTAGAAAAGAGCACAACTTGATTAGCTGACTCATTAATATATATAGATTATTATTATTATTATTATTATTATTATTATTATTATTATTCTGAGGTGTCTATATTAGCAATATAAGAAATTATTCAGCAATGAAAAAGATTAATAATATAGAAATCATTTGTCATTCAGATGAAAAGTATGGTATTCATTCCAATTGGACAAAATGATTGGAGGCCTATTTATTGCAAGTATAGACTTACATTATGCAGCCTACAGTGTATGCTTAAATCGTTACCTTGACTAATAAAAAATAAAAAATAATAATAGACATTTGTATGCATGGATGTTAAATACGTAGCTCTGTCGGCCGGGATCTGTCCTCCAGATGACACTCAGGTGACATTGTAATCTACATGAGTGATAAATGCTGGGTGTCATTAAAGCCAGGAGAGGCTCTCCATCGCTCTCAGTGCAGCTTTCCATCAGAGAACAGTGGACCTCACCAGGGGACAGCACCCCTTGTGTTTTTGGAGACTGACGGCAGAATATTTGTGCTGAAGCTGCCGACGGCCTGCACACAGCACAACTTTAAATTAGACTCTTCTCATCTTAAACCACAATGATGCCTTGCTCCCCGGAATTAAACAAGCCCTTGAATTCATGTAGAGAAGATTGTCTGTCCATGAGCATCTGTGTGTGTGTGTGTGTGTGTGTGTGTGTGTGTGTGTGTGTGTGTGTGTGTGTGTGTGTGTGTGTGTGTGTGTGTGTGTGTGTGTGTGTGTGTGTGTGTGTGTGTGTGTGTGTGTGTGTGTGTGTGTGTGTGTGTGTGTGTGTGTGTGTGTGTGTGTGTGTGTGTGTGTGTGTGTGTGTGTGTGCGTGTGTGTGCGTGTCTAGGGGATGACAGCAACGGTACCCTTCCAGAGAGCCAGTGCTCTCCAAAGAGGCATCCATCTCTGGGGTCTTTTGTGTTTGGGAGGAGCAGCCAAGGTCAGCAGCTGAAAGAGCTCCCTTTGTGTGTGTGTGTGTGTGTGTGTGTGTGTGTGTGTGTGTGTGTGTGTGTGTGTGTGTGTGTGTGTGTGTGTGTGTGTGTGTGTGTGTGTGTGTGTGTGTGTGTGTGTGTGTGTGTGTGTGTGTTCGTGTGTGCGTGCGTGCGTGCGTGCGTGCGTTGCCTCCATCTAGTAACTTAGTAACAGGATCCTTGGGCTATTAATTGGCCTGACAGTGATAAAGGAAATGGAAGTGGATGCTATTTGTCTCTAATGCAGCCGCACTCATATTATCCCAAAGACAAATGGACACTGTTTTCCCACTTGAGCTACTCTAATTTTTTAAAACCCCTTAGAGGTTGCGTGTGCGGACAGTGTGTACATGTGTGTAGATGTTTTTCACATGTATACAGTATGTGAAAGAATGTGTGTGGTTGTATTGTTCTTATTGCATATCTTAAAAAAAACATGAATCATTGTGCTGTAAATAGCCATGGGATATGATGTAGTGATGATGTCATCTATGGAGTGTTTAGACATTGCATGTAAGTATGTGTGTGTGCTTGAAAATGTATATGCAATTTTTTTTTTTTTTGTTGAGTTTACGTGTGTGTGTGTGTGTGTGTGTGTGTGTGTGTGTGTGTGTGTGTGTGTGTGTGTGTGTGTGTGTGTGTGTGTGTGTGTGTGTGTGTGTGTGTGTGTGTGTGTGTGTGTGTGTGTGTGTGTGTGTGTGTGCTGTTGACAGAAATTGAAACCATATTAAGAGAAAGTCTGGCTTTGAATCAGCCAGGCAGGCGACAGGAGGGAAATAGGAGAGCGACGGGGCAAGTAGATATGGATGGGAGGAAGGGGAGGTGGGGGGGTGTTCAACACCTGGCTCTACCTGAGGTCAAAGGTCAAGGAGAGATTGACACCTGAAGCAGACAGCCGGGTGATGAGTGGAGAGGCGTGGAGGGTGTGAGGGGGAAAACAGCCTTCATTCTCCTCCAAAATGGACTATTGTTAATTCTGTCTGTGACACGTGACCTTATGACACAGCACACATACACATTTACACAAACACACAAACCCTTATGCACGGATGTGCACATACACAATTTAATATTTGCTGTGGCCCTCACAGACACAACCTCTGTGATTTTCCTTTCACATTCGGTACGTTCATCAGGTTGGAGCAAAACACGTCTCATTTAACAATTTGCACTGCTTAGTGTTGATTGGAAGTTAGACACAGTTTTGTTGGCAGTGGTGTTGCACATTAAGGACAATTTAGGATTTAGATTAAATGATGTTGGCATTTCCAATCTCTAAGCTTATTTGCTATCTATCTTGCAAAGTCATATTAGCGGTGCAGTAGATGCTCGTTCTGTGGTCTGTAAACAGTCTTTGATGTGTAAAGTTTGTGGAATTACCCTTTATTAAAGTGATCTTCTGCATCCTGTCTGGTTAAGAATTTCGGAAACAGCAAAATCCTCAGTGGGAATATGTTAAATTACTGTCCCTATCCATTTAAATTATGTCCGATTAAAGTCTTTAAAGGCTCAGTTCACTAATATAAATGTACCGGTTTTTCTCTTGTCTCGAAGGATCCTGTCATCCAGATATTTGTCTTTATTTGACGACATATTGGAAACTAGTTGACACTTCATATTCCTGGGTGATCATAGTTTTGGAGTTATGTTAATGGACGCACAAACACAAAAGATGTTTTATTCATCTGCATTGTGTTAGGATGGTGGTAGAAAGCTCAAATTATTACAAGCTAAATCTGTGTGTTTATATAAAATAAGAATCTCTGTGTCATTCTCTTATGATGTTGAGATTTGTGCGACCTCATCCTTTGAGGATGAATAATAGAATGACTTGGAAGAACAAAATGGCCTTTTGTTGTTAAAGTGACTCTTTTTCTGTGACCATGTAGAGAAAGTTGCTGATAAAGCAGTCACAACAAATTGTTCCCTAAACCCTGTAGCTGTTTTAGTACTGCAGTTCAATTATGAATCTCCCAACTTAAAATATAAAAAAAGAAATCCACCAGACCCCCCCCCTGCCCAACACACGCACATATCCACACACACACACACACACACACACACACACACACACACACACACACACACACACACACACACACACACACACACACACACACACACACACACACACACACACACACACACACACACACACACACGTTCTTCCTCTTATATTTGAATGTGAGCAATGTGTCCAGAAATGGGTATCCGTGTTTAAGTGTGTGTAAAGTGTGATAAGGCAGAATGGATCTGATAGGGCATGATAAAATACCTGGGTAATGTCTGGCTGGATTTTTATGTTTCTCCTGAGGAGTCTGTGCGGAGATGTTATCTCCAGACTGGGAAGCCATGTTTCCATCCCCAGGGAATCCCCCCTACCAATACCACCACCCTCAGTAGCTGGTTCAACTGGCCATACCCCCCCCCCCACACTCCCAACACCCCCCATCTCATTTATACTATCTTGTTTTTTTTCGCTCTGTATTGGCCAAATCGCTCCTGAACCATTTTTCAACCAGTTGCTTTTGTCAGTAAACAACTTTATCTCCTGGGATATGGGTTATTCTCTCTCGCATTATCTATATTATGTTATCGCCTTTCATTATCTTTTGGCTCAGAACCATATGGCACATGATAGTGGATCCTGTGCAAGTATTAGAAACTGAAATTCGCTTTCTCAGACAGAATGTAGATCAAAGGAGGAGTTATTCTCTTATTTCTCACTGAGATCAAAGTAGCGCAGGAAAACACCTGCAGTGGATTCATTTGTTGAAGACACTAGTAGTATACTAGTACTAGTAGATACTAGTAGTAGAAGTAGATTCACCAGTTAATACAATTAATATTTTCTGCATTCTCTATAACTGACCTATTCTGCTGACCAGTAGTTATCAGCAGTGAAAATGGCAAAGACATGCTGTCAAACCATGTTACCCTTCAGGCCGCTTTCAAAATATGCTGTTTCCCATTAAAGGCCAAGTTGCATGAAACCAATGATGAAGTTCATGTAGTTGCGCTAGAAAGAATAGGTTAGCATAGCTAGACTGGAAGCAGAAGGAAACAGTAAACCTCCATTTAAAGAAAACACGTCTGTCAATAACTAAAATTTCGGACGAGTGCGCTAGTGACCAGTACTTTATTACTGTGTCTTATATTGGATGTTGTGTATTGTAATAAATCAACATTTGAAGCGGACAAGCTGTTGTGAATGTTTTGTTGTTGCTCATTTCTTTTTACTTTAGCAGAACTATTCATGTTGTGCGTCCAGTCAGTGTGATAAGAAAGATGAAATAGACCTCCTGCACTCTGTGAGCGGCCATCTTCACATCCACTGAGCACACAAACAACAACAGCGAGTGAAATGACAGTTAAGAATGTAGTCGATGAGAAGCTACATTAACCGATGAGGGTAGATCAAGAAGCTCTGAGACGAATGCGCGTGCGCGGAGCAGCAGAAAGATAAAACCCTGATGAGGAACTGGTACAAATGTCGTCGCTCGATCATCATCAGTTCCTGTGTTTCACACGTTTTTGAGCAGTGGACCGGCTGCGTCGGCCATTTCTCCGTGAACGTGACCAGATGGTTCACGTCAGATCTTTTATCAAACTCTGGAAATCGTCAACAGAGACTCTTACGATGCTTCTGGAGGTCCGAGACCACGAAGCAACGATCCTGGAGACGTGTTCTTAGAGACGTTCAGGACGTCTCCGTCCAACACTGGAAGAAGAGCATCAGGAGAACCAGGCGGGTTTTCTTTGAGGGTTGGAGTGAAACCAGGGAGCTCTGCTGGACCTTCTGAGGCGTCTGAGGAAAAACGTTGAGTTTAAATGACCCAAACTGTGTTGCCATGGTAACAGGGTTCTCTAACATGACAACACACCTGCTGAGAGCATGGAACAGTGTTCTGACTCATCAATGGCGAGCATCAGTTGCACGCTGTAGAAAGAAATCAGCCTTCCATATGTAGTGATGTACTGTTTGTGTCCATACTCTATGTTCCCACACACATTCACACCCATGTTCTGTTTCCGTGTTTGGGGTTTTACTTTACATTTTGACATTTACTATATTTGTTTTTCAATTCCTTTTTTGCCAACAAAACACTTTTTCATTGATGTGTTATAAATGTTGTGCAATTGATTACCTTTTCTAGAACCACTGTGTTGTATTGTGTTTTCCTTAGCTCTTCTTTCTATTTCTAATGGTTACTAGAACATTTTTTCCAGAATACTTTTTGAAACAAATAATGACATGAATGCTAACTGTCTGTTTCAGATTTAAAAATAGACCATGAATAAACCTCACTCATATTTAACTGCGTCCTCCTCTGAGGTTGCAGCATTGCTGTGTGGTCTAGCTATGACCTGAGGTGTTTGAGCCCCCACCTCCTTCACCCCTAGCTCTCTGCTCAATGCTCATTGCTAGACTCTGTGTCTCATTTGAATATATTGATTGGGCCATCTGTAAGCCATTTATCTCCTTCAAAAGACCGTTAAAGTAGGCCTCCCCACCTCTTAGCCCGCCCACCACTGTTTCCCTGACAGAGAGAATATACACACCCATAAAGCAGGACACACACACACACACACACACACACACACACACACACACACACGCACATGCACACGCCCACGCCACACACACACACACACACACACACACACACACACACACACACACACACACACACACACACACACACACACACACACACACACACACATAGACACTCATGCTGGCTGGATAAATGGACCAAATATCCTCAAAATATTTAATTATTTTCCTGAAACAGCACCTTAAAACAAATAAAGGCAGCAGCAGAAGCTGCTGCACTTGCTGCGATTTGAGATAAGGACCAGAAAACACATCCTGCAAATACAGGCCCGTGGTGGGAGAGCTGAGCGAACTCCAGCCTGGTTTTGGGAACCAAACACTATCTAATGCTTCATTTAGTGCTGCTGAAATTTCCACCAAATAATGAAACCAATTATTGCATTCATATGGTGAATAATGCCTCCTTCAAATAATCTGCTTATCTGGACTTGCCTCTGTGGCTTTATGTGTGTGTGTGCATGGCTGCAGATGTGTGCGTGTGTGTGTGCGCGCGCATGCATGCATGCGTGTGTGTGTGTGTGTGTGTGTGTGTGTGTGTGTGTGTGTGTGTGTGTGTGTGTGTGTGTGTGTGTGTGTGTGTGTGTGTGTGTGTGTGTGTGTGTGTATCTGCCTATCATCATAAACTGCACCCTGATGTGGCAGAAGCAGGGTTCTGGCACATCTGCAAGCCCTAGATATTCTTTGAACACTCGTATGTGTCGTCAGCAGAGTGCATGCATCATCATGATTGACTTATTCCTGACATTCCCAGCGGTAAACCCTGGGTAAGGGATTACCCTCTAGTCTTGGACTCCCGCCCACTGTACAGTAAAGACCCTTGAACACACACATAAGAAAAACACACTCACATACAAACTATGCATCTCCAACAGGCATTCGTGTCTTTGTGTTTAGCGCCTTTTACTGCCTCTTTGTTCCCTCTTTTGTCTCCATTCTTCATTCAAATCTGTTTTCTCTTCAGACAAAGTGTTGGCGGGCAGCCATTTGCAAGACCGAGCAAGGGGGAAGCACAGAGCTATAGAGGAGGCTGGATGAAGAGAGAGAGAGAGAGGCAGAGGAAGAATAAAGAGGAAGGGAGGAGTGGAGAGAAGCAGGGAAGCATGGAAGAGAGGAAACTGAGAGAGGAAGACAGAGGAGGGAAAAGAAAAAGGGAAAGCAAAAGAAAGGATAGAGGTGAATTCATGCTCCGCCCCTCAACATGAGCACATTCGGCTGGTTCCTCAGCGTGGAGGTTGCGGATCACTCTCTGCTCCTGCAGGCTGCGAGTTAACGTTTGAAATTTCTCTGCTCCGACAAGGTGAAGGGTGGCGGTCGCTATCCAGTGGAGATCCTGCCTCTGTGTGTAAGTACAGGGCAAAGGCAGATGGTGGAAAATTGGCGTCTGCGCTTGAACCATACGGAGCATATGCACATGGGGGAGTTTGCAGAGAGCCGGGGCATGGGGTGCGAGCCGGCCGAGGACCGGCGCCTGCTGAGGCTGGCAAAAGACACAAGGCACTGACATTGGCACTGCTAAGGGGTAACAGTGTGACTGAACTTCTCTTTGAGGGTCCAAGCACCAGAGGACTGGACACTCTGTCGAGCCAACAGAAGTCTTACATTTAAAGTTGCAGGAAAATTGTAAATGTAGAAGGGAACATGCTAAATAACAAATGTGTCCTGCAACAGAAAGAAATGTCTGATGCAACAAAATTTCCAGTTAATACAAAGTGCTTGCCACTTTGTCCAAGAGTGCCTGAAACCCCTTTAGATGGTGTTATTGGGTCAGTCCAAAGTCAGCAGGCAGCCAGGAAGAGAATCCACAGGCCGACAAACCTTCACCATCGGACTGTGGGACTGGAACAACTCCGGTGAGGCCCGAACCTCCCAAGAAATCTCTTCAGTATTTCTCAATTTACAGGCAGCAGTTCAGCATGTACAAGAAGTACAGAGGGCAGCAAGTACGTAGGAGAGCTCGAATCAGCAGTTGACAAGCTGAGTTGAATCAGGTTGAGTTGAGTATACAGGTTTATACAAGTTTGAATGGTCTCTGCAGGGAGCACATACAGCTAGAATAAGCCCAAAGGGGAAACGTGATTCTGTCACTGCTTACAGCTAAACCTTGTCACACAGAACTCCAATGAGTGTGTATCACTGCAATGTAAGGGAGGCTGTGTGTAACAGTAGAGTAGCGATTCAGTATGAATATACGATTTCTTTCAGTTTGTCACTGCATTAACACACGAGCAAATGACCACTTTAACTTGAGGTTTTCAGTGCGTCTCAACTTGACAAGAAAAGTATTGACATTAATCCAGAGGAGATGAATACTAGTGCCAGACAATGGAGCATTTAAATACTAAAGAAGGGGCCCCTAAAAAGAGGAAGGAGTAACATCTGGTGATCATGACTAAAAAAAAAAGGGCTTGAGTAATGGATGTTGTGTTATCTCGCTGTGGACTTGAATGTTCCAGAGGCTGACGATCCAACCAAGACACTTAGCAGAATAAAAATGACTCCTTGGAGTGACAACTCCCTCTGCAGGAAAATGGACTCACCTGCAAAGGTTAAACCTCTTCAACACCCCCAAAAAACCTGAGTGTCTAATTCACTGATGTCTAACAGAATTGCTCATTTCACTAAAGCACTCAGAAGGGTCAAATACAAGATATACCCGAAAAAGGTTTTACTCATTGATTCCGATCAATCTGCAGGATGTTACATAAAACACAACTATTGAAACCATATTTACACATATTTACCATTGAAAATTTAAAAAAAAAAAAAATACAAAAACAATAACCGAGGCTTCAAGATGCAAAGATTTTTCACATTAAAAGCCTCACAGCAGTTCAAAGTAATTCTTCTCTTTTTGGTTTGTCATTTCATGTAGAACATTGGCAGGAAGTGTTGGCTTTCATTACCGGCACTGAAGGAAAACAAACAAAAAAACAGCAAATTAGATGCAAGAGAAAGCAATGTGAATGAGGTCAGTCTTCCTGTGTTGTTGACAGAACAATAACTGTCATAAGATTTTGTTAACTTATTCTCATATTCTACAAAAGACAAATGAATAGATAAATGAAGAAAAAGCCCGAATCCAGCTTTTGGTCAAGCTTCAACAACAATTCAAACCTTTTACAGCTCCTCCTGGAAAATCAGGACAATGATGTACAAGTGTATCTCAAGCAAGTGTGTATGTTTACCAATCGATCTACTCCATCCTGACATGTTCAGAGTCCTAGTGTCATAATGGCCACTGTTTGGGGCTATAAAACAGAGTTGGACAGTGCTGATAGCAGTGAGGGATATGGATGGGCCTGTACACAGTTAGACAGCAGCATCGCCATGCATCTTCCAGAGCAGAGGCCTGTCAGCGCACTGCTGCTACAGACGGGTTTGTCATAGAAATCTGCGCACGAGCAAGTCCAGTATGCATGCAGGAGCCTGACATGTACCGACGAGTTAACCGTAAGCACATACTCAGATACACACAGGCAGTTTTGTAGTGAAAACCTTATTTCTGCCTTGTCCCATCTCCCTATCACCAGTCCGTCACACCTCCCTAAAACACACAGAAAACACAACACCCTGCTTCCACGCACACGCACACGCACACGCACACGCACACGCACACACACACACACACACACACACACACACACACACACACACACACACACACACACACACACACACACACACACACGCACACACACATACAGTCCCTTCTTTCTTAGATGTGTCTGTACACGACTCCCTGGCCGCAAATCCTTCAGTGGGATGGATGAGTGTCTCCAGCCCATTCATCATCCGCCTTATCCGCCACCCTCGCCACTGTTTTTATATCAGGCAGCAGTCACACTGACAAGTGATGGCCCTCTCTCTCCCTCTCTCTCCCTTCCTCCCTTCCTTTCTTTGACACCCCCACCCCCCAGTCTTTCTTGTGCCATTTCTCTTTTTTCTCGCTCCCTTGTGCCCCACTTGCTTTGCTTGTACACCTGACAGTGGGCATGTTCGTGGGCGTTCATGCACGCTTCATTCTCGCCTCCCCACCTCCTCCTCTCGTACAGATCTCCTTCCTCCACCTCCCGCTCTTCCTCTCCCACCCTCCCCTCTCATCTTCCCCACTCCACGTCCCTCTCCATCTATCTATCTCTCTCCCGTGCACCATTGGGACCAGAGTGGCACCTTCAGAGCGGGCTGTAAAAAGGCCCTATAAAAAGCCCCAACACGAGGAAGAAAGGGTAATGATGAAATTTAACTGCTCCTCTTGGTGCACCTGGGGTCTGGCCCTGTGTGTGTGTGTGAATGTGTGGATATATGAAAACGTATGTGTGTGTTATATATGTGTTTGTGTGTGTTCGGTGAGCGTGAGGCCTGGGCACTGAACCGGAACTGCCCTGCTAGGGGGGTCAATGTCACGGTACCGCCATGAGAGTTATCGCTTTTTAAAGACGCACTATAGATTTTGTGGGGGAACTCATTTACACCGGCATAAAATGGAAGGTGGCAGGGGAAGTTTAAAATCTAAAAAGGATGGGGAATGGGAGACTGGGAGGAAAATAGGTTGGATGGCTTGAGTGGCCTCACTGGTGTGATACAGATTTAACCCTTTGTGAAGGCTGGACGCAGGTTTTTCTCCTTTTTTTTTTCTCAGGCTGAAACACAAGCAAATCCATGATCGACTGAAATTCACAATGTTATGACTTCAGGTTGTGTGCTTTGTGTGTTCAGATGTTACCTGCACTTTATTGCAATATACTGTGTACAGTATATGTCTATAAAATCCATATGGAGTTATGTCCACTGCAGATGCCGAAATAGCATGTTGTTAAAGTGATTCATGAAGTGTGTCGCCTCAACATTTTTTAATGTTTTATTGATGCAGGAGCACCATAACATCAATGAATAGATCCCATTAAAATCTAATGGCTTAGTGGTCTATCTGTTTCTTGGTGCAAGGTGTGTGTGTGTGTGTGTGTGTGTGTGTGTGTGTGTGTGTGTGTGTGTGTGTGTGTGTGTGTGTGTGTGTGTGTGTGTGTGTGTGTGTGTGTGTGTGAGAGAGATTGGAGCCACATGCACCTCCAGGCCTGTGTGTCAGGGCAGGACTATTTTCAGTTCAGTTACTGGCTGGAGCCCAGCTCCCTTCCCGAGCTCAGATGCTGGCTCACCGGCCTCCTCAGCTTTCCCCTGCCTCCCCTGCCTCCCACCTGTCCCTGGCTGCTAGCCTCCCCGGCTGGCCCGCCGGCGTAGAAAATCAGCCTTTGATGGGCCTGTGGGGACTGGAGGAGGGGACGGCCAGGGTTGTGGAGAGGATGAAAGCTCCGGGAGCAGCAGCATGCACTGACTGACAGGGCTTGACACTGGAAGGGCCCGCAGCCCAGGCCTGGCACCGTTCATCCAGCAACCACCAGGCCTCATAGACTGGCCTGCAGAGCGGTTCCCATAACCCAGTGTCTTCCAGTTACACCACTGCATCCTTACACAATCCAGTACAACAAAGTGAGGCTTCAACATGTGACGCTTTTTGCTTCTGTCATCGTAGACTGACAAACTTCAGCAGACATTTGTTTTTGATCGGACTTCATTTTTTTTGTTCAATACATCCTTGACCTTTGCTCTGATTCCTTCCCGTTACTGCAGAGTGTGGCTTTGAATTTTGATTCTGATTCTGATTCTTTTAAATCCTTTCTTCAAATCCATGTGAAACAAGAAGTCAGCAGGTTGAATGGCCCGTTCTAGAACAGATGATCCAACATTCACACCTGCTTTACGTCGTGATTGGCCAGCTGTTTCGAGGTTGTTACACAAATATTTGTGGCCTTTTCCTGTTAAGTGCAAAACATGAATATCCTCATTGACAGACAGTATGGAAATGTGTGCCAGTGTCCCTATATTTAAGCATAAATGAAACGCCTTGCCTCCCACTCCTTCTGAGCCACAAAAAAATAACCCATATCACTTTATAATAAGCAATAGCTCACCTTCAAGGCATCAAACTCACTTGCAAAGGTCCATAACAAGTGCCTGGTTTGGGCAACAAGGCCGTGAGGTCACGAGAGATTTCACGATTGGGTTTTCTGAACTATTGCGTCCATATTCTCAGCCATTCCTTCTCTCCTGAGGTTACACCTGCCCCCAGAGACCACTTGTGGTATCAGTCACTGGTAGATCCTGGATATGTATCTGTGTGTTGTGGGTTATTAATTGATGGTATCTTTAACTGCAGAACAACACATTTGCACCAGTTTATGTGTGATGTCCATCCTGCCAATGTACAATCCAATGAAACATGTGCCATGCATAAATTACTCCTACTTCCTGCAAAACAGCTTATTGCTAAAAGGATTAGGGTGACACACATATAAACAACACAAACATGCTAATCCTCATTAGCACTGCTGAAAGCCCCTCTGATGCAGTGCTGGGGAGTTAGGGGGAAGCATGTAGCAAGGCAAGATGGTGGGAGGCAAAAAGTCAGTTAGCTGCTAATGCAAATGGAGCTGGAATCGGGAATGTATGCACACACACACACACACACACACACACACACACACACACACACACACACACACACACACACACACACACACACACACACACACACACACACACACACACACACACACACACACACACACACACACACACCAGCAGTTTACACACAGACAGTTTGTGTTTCCTCACGTCAGATTGAAGTTGATCAATAAAGGGAGTGAGTGTGAATGAAAGGAAGCGGTTGAAGAGGAGAGGCTGTAGACACCGACCTCCAGCCAACAGTGCTGGCACACACCACAGGTTCCCTCTTGGTTTTTGGATCTGACAATTCCAATGTAATAATAGATAAATAGAGAGGGCTCGTCAGGCCACAAAAGCAAACAGCTTGGGCTTGCCAAAGGGAACAGAGGGAGTCAGTGTTGGAGGGCGTGCATATGTATTTGTGCATGTAGAGAGAGGAGACAGAGAGAAAGAGCTAATGGCTGACATCTGGCATCGGTCTCCCCCATCTGAGTCCTGCGCTCCAGCCCCATACTGTCATGCTGAATGATAAAGCAGAGAGATTGCCTACGAATCGGCACACTTGCAAATCCCCCGGCCAGCCCTGGAGGCATGGGCAGGAGAGCCTCTTCCAGCCATTCACCGGTTAATGTGCCAATTTGTTTTCCAGAGTGCTCAAAGGAAGAATTTATTGCTGTGTTCTGAGGCTGTGGGCAAATACTAATAAAATGCTCTTTTGCTCAAATTCACTTAATTGGCCACAGTAGAGCTAGGCAGCTCGAGGAGGAAGAGGGGACTTGGCCTCCGTCAAGGCAGTTTGCAGATGTTCACAGAGACCCCCCCTGTCCTGTTATATTCAGCCCCAATCATCCACTCCTCCAACTAACCAATCAGCAGCTTCCCATCAGTCATCGACCTCCATCTGATCCACCAGCAGTGATACCATCCAAACATACTCGATGGAACGACTGCTTTTAAAGAGCAATTATTCAGATGTTAGTCTTTTTTGCAGCATTAGCCCTCGTTCCTCTCAATAAGAATCCCTTTACACTCGCAGACCTAATTATTAGGATCGGAACAAGATGCCTGATGACATAAAACAAGAACAGTCACACAATCACTCAAGTTTTTAACAAATCTCCAAGTTTAACCTGATTTACCTATTTCAAAGAGAAAAGGACCGTTGTTACCCAAACTGAGGTAATTTACCATAGTTGTGCGCACTCTTGATGGATTTTTACTGAGTTTGTATTTTGCCACAAAACTGCCTAAACTTTTGTTTTGGTTTCTGCACTCTCAGATCTCAGCAGCTATTTTGGTGAGGTTACTGTTATTGTAACTAATTGAAAAAATAGATGAAATTACAAAAATGTAATCGGGTTTGCTATAAACAAAACATTAGTGACATTTTTACATGGCAAAGTTGATTTAGCCTTTCTTTATACCTTGTTTTGGTAACTCGTAAGAACAATATCTGGCATTGTAGCTACTAAACACTCATTGTTAACCTCCAGCAAGTCTCTAACTGTCTGACTGCTGCTGCTTCAAATAAGCTCAATAACAGCATTGAGAGTGGACCAGCTGTAAAGCCTAAATAATTAGCTGAAAGGTGCTAAAATGGCACACTGGCACAGCTTTAAGGATGTTGCTTTTTGAAACTCAGTTCACAGTTTGAAATGGATTCACGTTCTCCTGAGCTCCCTACGGAAGCTGTGGCTGGATTATCACAGGAACAGGGACACTGTTGAGCTGTTGCGTTACATTTCTTAGATCTAATTTGTTTATGCTGTGAGTGCCACAAACAAAATGCTATTTGATTGCATTGGAGGCATTGAAATATCAGAGGCAAATATCTTAAAACAATACATCAATAGATAGATAAAAAAAATAACTGCATGGTTTCATCCAACCATAAATGAATGATTACAATATGGTAACCTATGATTTTTTTCTCTTTCAAAACCAACCAGGTTAAATGGATTGATTATGATGAAGCCTGCCTTCTTACATTTTACTTTCCACTTCTTTTTTCAGTTAAATTAGTCCATCTAGCCCCATCTCCACTACATAATGATTTCATGATGGAGAAACTGTGCTGGCAGCCTTCAGGCATGGACCATAGTATTTGCAAATTAAATACTGCATCCGGCTCACAAATTTTTTAACAGCAAGTTGGCAGACATCACTCACTGTGACTGGGAAGAGATGAGACAAAAGGAAATGACAAAGAGAAGGAGGGGTGCAGATGATGTGGAGGTGAAGCAGGATCTTAAGGAGAGAAGGATGGGATAAAAGTAGCTGCTGCTTTGGCTCCTGTCCCTGTGCCAGCCTGAGCTACAGCCAGTGGAGTTCTACCAGGGGATGCTCTCCAGAATCTGGCCACACACTAATTACTGGAGGTTTTGTTCAGGAAATTATCTCCATGTCCTTTGCAGCATTTCACAGCAAATTAGCCGTGGAAATCCCAAAAACCAATAAATAAGGCTGAAATTGTTCATCGGGGTCTCCGCCGATTGTCTCGCTCACTTTCTTTGTCCTCTTCCCTAATGCTGAAGAAACTAAGAGCCCATTTCCTTTATTTGGGAATCCTTTCCACCCTCAAAAAAGAGACAAATAAAGGCTTTGTTTAGGTCACGCTGTGAGGTAGCGATAAGCTGTCAGTATTGATGCCAGACTGTGTAAAAAGCATTCTTAGTCTTGTCATACACACATACCTACTGGGCTATTCTCCCCATGTATGAGCACAGTGGAATTAACATGTTGAAAAGGAGTTGTTTCAATGTATGTCCAAATATTTCATATTAGTCAAAGAGAGAATGATGGAAAAATGACAAAAGCAAAAGAAAGTGACAATTAAAAAGGATTTGAACCGTGAAGATAGAAAAGAGGAAAACAACATGCAATCGAAGTCGAATGCAACCAGAACAGTGATGTTTTTATCAGGCTTTACCTGTTTTATTCAATCTGCACAATGACTTATTTACAATTTCTTAAGATAAAATATCATCAGTGATTGAGACCAGTGAATGTTCACACAAACTGATTCATCAGGTCAATATTTGCTGTTACTAGAAATCCATCCAGTATCCTTTGAACACATCTGATTATTTCCATCTATTGCCAACATTCAGTTTTTTATATTGTACGTTGTTTTAACCGTGTGGACATGCTGTATTCTCCGAAAGGTAAATGCACGAATCATTACGTGATGTGCAGTGAAAGACAGACTACCTGTCCAAAGACCATCTGTGTGGAACAAGAGGTGTGTGTAGGGTTTTTTGCGTTTTCTTTTTCAGAGAAAAAAAAAATAGACCTCAGCACTTGGATAAAAGGTTTGTGTAAATACTGAACAACTGACAACATAAGGTGATCGGTTTTAATTAATTAACCTAAATTAGTAGTAGTAAGAAATTAATGCATTCTATGGCTGCATCTTGGAAATGGAAAGTAAAAATGTTGGATCAGGACCTTTTTCCGCTCGTCCCTTGATGACGAAGGCAAGAAAAGCAAACAACTGGTGGAATCACACATGAAGGACCTGTTTAAGTTAGGAGGGTCTAGAGATCAAAAATCATCACCACTGTGAATAACAATTCAGGAGAAAGAATTAAAATGGACACTCATGTATGAAAATGTCACGGCATCACTTTACCAAATGGATTAAATCTCACATTAACCCACTCGGAGTCAAACACTAGAGCTCACCAAGTTGGATAGAAATGCCATATTTTCCTGTCTTCTTTATGGACACGTCTGCGAGCATGAACATCTAAACCCTCAGGGAGGGGTCATCAGTTAGTGACAGTATGTGGGTCAGCCCATTCTGCAGGGTGCTGGGGTGGGCGTCCAGACCACCGAGGCCTGGACACACCCAGAGGATGAGCAGGGAGAAGTGTTTGTGCGTGTGAACGGGGTGGGGTTGAGGAGATGTATAGAGGTGCTATAACCAAATGACAAGCTCACTGGTCTCATGGCAAGGCACAATTAATGACCCGTGCCAACATTACAGGATGAAAAATCCCCACTGTCCGAACATAGCCCGCCCAGCCTGGCAACTGGAATTCTTCATTAGGCCTGGCGATGGAGGTGGGGGTGTGAAAGACTGCGCTTGTATCATATTTGGGCCAATACAAGATAAAAAATACTGTCCGTTTGGACTGTTGAACTGATATTCTTCTCATATATTCAGTAATTTGCTCAAAATGTGAATTAAATCACTGAAAATGTGAATTAAATCGCTGAAAATGTGAATGTTGAAACTGGTCTGGAGCAAACTAGTCTCGGTATGCATTTTGTTGTCATAATGTAGATGATGTATGTTTAGGAAACGTCTGTGCACCCTTACAGAGAAAACCATGAGAAACTTACAACACACAAAATCTTCTCTTACTCTTGTGATCAAAAACATTGCTCTGAAGCTCAATTCTGGGGCTGTTCTGTAAATACTTTTCAAATAAATAATACATTGATCAATTTCTGATCAATACCTCCGACCCATATCTGGTCTAAGCCCCGCCCCCTCCTAGTACGGATACGGATACAGATAATTTAGTTGGTTTAACAGATACAGATAATGCTGTACTTGCTCATCCCCAATAAAAGCTAAATCATTTAAAATCAAGTCATCTCGAATAAAATACTTTCTCTAACGTCACCCTCAAAAGTTTATGGTGACCTAAAGCCACGATTTGTAGGTTTTGAAATGTCTCCATACCCACTGTACAATACCATACTATACCTCACCATACTGTACCATATCATGCCATGCCCTTAATCTTGGTAAAATGATAAATATATGCTCCAAGAAGATCCTATATTATCCCAAAAGCACTACAATGTTATTTGAGCTCACTATTGATTTTCTGAAACTGTTGAGCTCGGAGAATATTTAGGTTTTAAGATCATGCAACACATGAATAAATGTACTGCTCCCTCTTCACATTTTGCGTACAGCAGTATGAGTATTCAATGCACAGCGTATTTGCTAAGTTGAGGAATGGAGGATTCTGTTTGAGCCCTAAAATTGCTTGGTCCGGTCCGGCTCTAAAGATCAGCTCCAGACCCATCAGACCTCTCTGTGCTCTTGTCAGAGTCTCTTAACCATCAGTCTGGACTCAACCTACCAACCACTGTGCGTCATCCAGATTCTCACACCGTCATTTTACAAGCCACAGAGCCAGGATAAACAAATCGAACCAATTTCAAGTGTGGAAATCACTCTCAAAATAACAACTGTGGATGTTGAAATGTATTATCTTCACCCTCCAAATCCAATTTATTTTATGCATATCTTACCATCTAAATTGAATATAGCACATAGCTGGTGTGAGAAATCACTTTGAAAAGACTTGCCTTATCTTATCTCCAGCCCCTATCTTATCCCGGGCATCTCGCTTTCTAACCAGGCAGCGGCATCAAAGTGTGCAAGGCTCCGCGGAAGGTTCTCCCACTCTCTTTTCATTGGCCTTTTCTACAACGTGTGTTTCCACAGCTGTCCAAAACACCATAAACATTTAAAGAAGCTTCCCCGGTGTTAATTGACATTTATGAAGTTAACACATTTTAATTAAAGGAAATTATCAGATTATAGAGCTTTTAATTACCACATAGCCAGATATACTTGGTGAAAACATTAGGCAAATTGCTAGAAAGTGACTGTTTGAAAATCATCATTTAGGATCAGAAAAAAGATGAATATTTAAAGAGTAAATTATCTCACTGTAGACATTACTTAATAAAAATGAACAAGTACTTGGTGACAAAATGAAAACTTTAATTAAATATGGAGGATTGTTTGTTAAATGAATGTATGCTCCTGGTTCTCTGGGGTTCTATTCACAGTGTGAGAATGGAGAGCGTTCATTGTTCAGAGCTGATCTGAGTTGGTCTGAAATACAAAATAGTGATATGCTCTGACCACTTCTGCAAATTTATTAAAAACGTCTTTATACACTTTGTCCTTAATGGAGACACTGTGGATGTCTCTGGTTGTATAAAACTGGGTAACCTTCATAGTTGGAGCGTCGAGTTACTAAATGATGTTCTTCAGCCTGCAATGACAATTTCCAATGGAAGCCTCCCAAACCTTAACATAACTCGTATTGGGCCTGAAGGTGTAAAATCACCTGCAAACTTCACTCCACCTGCAAAAAAATGTCCATCAGATCTACTGACGACATCTTTTAAATGTGCAGTTTAACACGCGTTGTCCATTCTGCGTGTTTGCCTGCATGTATATGTGATATTGGGCGTTTCTGCTTGAAGGTGAGAAATACTGGGAGGAAACATGCAAATACATAAATTCCATACCTATAATGATATTTACTAAACCTGGAAGTAGAAATAGGAGAAGTGATTGT